>NC_056722.1:9042868-9212868 GCF_018831695.1 Puntigrus tetrazona | reverse complement strand
GTACTTGATGCCTTTGTATATAATGGATTAATTATGCCTTGTAAAGTGCTTTATAATGCACTGTATGATCTCATGAATGATTGTAACAACAGTTATCATATATGTGACGTGGAGCTCAGAACCAATCGCTGGGTATATTTATAACAATATAAATTATTGTTTATATTTGTATATTTATAGCAATAAAAATGATAAAATTTTCTTTCATGCCAAAAATCAATAGGACACTGAGTAAAAATTATGTTCATGAAGATATTTAGTACATTTCCTATTGCAAATATATCAAAACATAATTTTTATAAAGTAATATGAGTGGCTAAGAATCAAATTTTGACAACTTTAAAAGCGATTTTCTCAGTATTTATTAATTCATTTTTTGCACACTGAGTTTCCAGATTTTCAAATAATTGTATATCAGCCAATCGTAACAAACATCAATGGAAAACGTATTTATTCAGCTTTCAGACAATGTATAAATCTTAATTTTGAAAAATCCGTGACTGGTTTTGTAGTGCAGGGTGACATTATCAAATATTTAGTTATTAATTATTAACCGTTTAAAAAAAGTATAATGCATTTAAACACATGGCAAACAAACCTTAGAATATTACAATGCAGTTTATTTTTGTTTGCAGTTTCTTAAGAAAAGATGTAATGCATTACAAAGAAAATTACGAACACCTTTATAATACGATTTAAGTAAAGGGTTATCAAAAAGACTCTACTGCTATTGGTCAGAAAAACAAACAGCCCCACACCATTGGCTGAGTTGTTGCTGTGTCAGGCAGGTGAGGATGATCAAACAAACTATGTTTTAAAAGCGCCACATTGTTTACACTTTTCATTAAACTCTCTTAAACTCAACTTGCTTGTCTCATTTTATTTAAGCCGGGATAGGAGAAAGCAATGAAATAATTATCACAGTGCCTTTCAAAACTAGTAATCTATGGATTATAGAACTGGCATGAGCCCTTGAGTCAAGGCTGAGGAGACAAGGAACGACTTCATCACGGCAAAGAGAATTCCCCCTCATCTCCACCCTCCCGCTTCCATCTGCCGACGCTTCTGTTTGAAAGTATGACGGATGGGGCTCGTAAATGTGTTTCAGTTATAAGCGGAGCTCTCTGTTGGGCTGTATTTCAGAACTCCATCCGGTAGAGTCGCAGCACGGCTTTAAGAAGAATGTGACTATTTCCTCTCTGGAAAAACGCCAGAGCCATCCATCAGGAGGGAACCTTTCCACAAGACGACGATTCTCTCGTTGTACTCCTTTCTTGTTTCTTGTCTTTTCTTGATCCTTCTCCCTTCCCTATTTTAATGTCAAACTTACCATGCGTTAAACGCATTTGCTGTGACAGGTCTTTGGCGCGATGAGCGGTTGCAGGAGCGTGTGAAGTGTGTGTGTGTGTGTGTGTGTGTGTGTTTCAGTGTGTATTTAGAATCCTCTCATCAGGGAGGGTGAGAGCTGTTGATATAACTCAAAACCATGGCCAGGCAGGAGTATCTGCTAACTGTATTAAGCGGGGCTTCCAGAGCACCCATCCCCCTTTGCTTGCCAGCTTCACAGCTCAGCCAATCGCAGCGAGCCATCAATCTGAATTTAGCCACCAGGGTCTGCCATGGAGCGCAACAAGCTGTCTCAGGTTCCCCGCGATTCCCTGCTGGAACCCATGCAGAAACTCCAGCAGGAAAAAAACATCCACCCATGGCGCGAAGTTTCAGCAGATGTGAGATATTCAGTCAGGTTTCCCAGAACAACATGACAGGCTTCAGTCTCCTGCTTGTAAATCATGGCCACGTCAGCATGGACCAAACTGTTTGCATGCCAGAGGGGCCAAACGCAAGCCTGGTTAAACCAAACACGCACCGACTCTGGAAGTGCCTTCAGACAAGAGTTGAAATATAGGCAGCTGGCACAGACAGGGATGGGAAGCTGCCTCGGATTCACTTTCCAAGCCGTCACCGCACAAGTAACAAAGTGCGTTTGACAGTGGACAGAAGCGTGGAAGTTTTAGCTCAGCATCTGTTAGCGTCTAACTAACATTAACTTAAACACGATGTCCAACTGGATTAAGGTTGTGCATGCAACTTATATAAAGAGTCCATTTCACAAACAAATATCTCATAAGCTTTTCTAAATTGTGAAAATCTTCATCCTGTTGAAAAAAAAACTGCATATGTTGGTTAGGCATGGCTGCTGGTTTAACTAGTCATTAGTTGGTCATAAGCTGTTTAAGCTAGTTCTTAGCTGGTCCTAAAAAACTAGCACCTGCTCAGGACCAGCACATGACCAGCTTAAACCAGCTCAAACCAGCAGTCAGACTTCAAAACATACCTAACCAGCTGGATTTTTCAACAGGAAAAGTCATAGTTCTTGAGCTACTCATACATCAACAGCAAGCCTTTACTTTTGCCAAGCTATCTTCAAATGAGCTATGTTATGCTAAATTTAAGGTTTGTGAGACTTTTATTTGTGCATTTTTTATCGTTTTATTATTTATTACATATGCAGCACCAGCCTCTAAACTAAAATCATCAGAAATAGAAATCAGAAGCATGATTGGTAAATTTCTTATGATTCCAATCACTGGAAGGAATTCGTAAAGGTCAGTCCAGGTAGAAATAATTCCTAAACCAACCCGGCCTTATTGGAAAAACATGCCTGTGACGTCATTTCTGCAAAATCACATTACATCGCTTCCTTTTATGACACAATCAATGTAAAATGTCACTAAAACTTGGTAAGTACTCTACAAGTCACTATAAACCTATCCAACAGTGTTACAAACGGCAAACGTGAGATGAAAGCACATTAACAGAATCAACCAAGCCATTATAGCTTATTATTGGTTTTTCGTGACTCGGTTTTCACAGGACATGTGTTTTGGAGCTAAATTCTGTTGGAAAGTGGCCTTCCAGGAATAGGACCGGACAACCTGTCTTAACACCAACACGATACAGCTTTACAGTATCTAGACATGTCCACCAGGAGGAAGCATTTCACCACTCTGTGCTCTGTTGTGTGTTGAATTCACCGTCGAATTCAGGGCCGAAAGACCGTTAACAAAGTACAGCGATCCATCAACCCTTCTTGCCGAACATCACAGCCTTGTTTCATGAATGAAAGACGTTTATTTAAAGAGACACGTGTGTTAAGATGTGCTGCTTTGACATTGATTTGAGGACTAACCTGTTTCTTGCACATCGGACACGAGTTGATTTTGTTTTGTAAAAGGCAAGGTTTTGTTTATGTCCCAACAGGTTGGTTGAGTTGGCTTCCTGTTTGAGATGCAGGACTCTGCTGCTCGCCGCTGTGTTCATTCAATGTGAAGGTTTATTCTGAATCCCTGTGGCAGGCTACTAGCTGGCCTCAAGCAAATCAATATATTCAATCAAAAGATCTCCCTCGAGAAAGGTGGATGAGCGAGAAAGTTGAGGAAGGGGCCACGGTTTGTTTTTTGTATTATTAATCACCTGCTGGCAATAACAATCTTAAAATGATCCTCTACATGTGTTTGGAATCCTTGAGAAGATCAGTCATGATTTATCAGTTTGACACAGGATAAGGCGATGGTGTGTTTGCTTGTGACGTCTAAAGTATTCATAATTGATTGATTCTGTCTAATTCTTCTCGTTCGCATTTAAATTTTCCCTTCTAAAATAGACCGCCACTTAAGTACGTTAAAAATTCTTCCAGTTTTGTGGGCATTCACACAAAGATTAGTCATTTATTTAGGTGGCTATAATTGTGCAGAGTTTTTAAGAAGTGTTTTATCGACATTTTAACATTTCACCAACTACTGATTTCACCGACCACTTTTTTTTTACCCTGGATTTCATTTACAAGTATTGAGTGCACTTCATGATGTTAATAATAACTTCAATTAGCCAAGCAGGTTTTTAGCTGGATGGTCATCTGGTCTCCCAAGATGTACCAAAACCCCATAAAACCCCTCTAAAACCAACCACCAAGTTTAAGATGTTCTTCAGATCTTTCATTGTCACAGCAAACACGATGAAGCATGCTTGACATGATAACATCAATCCAGTAGAGCTAAAATGCAATTAACATTTGTTGAAGAATCACAGAATCGCGCATGCTTTCTTTCAAAACGATCTGTGGCCAAGATTGTACATGAAGCAAATTAAAAAAATATATAAAACTGTAATTTTTATCAACGACATTTGGCAGCCGAGATTTGGAATAATTTATTGAAAAATATAGAAAACTGTAAACACATTTACAGTGAAAATCTGTGAATTTTACAGTATAAAACTGTAATTTACAAAGAAGAAAATGTGAATGTAAACCAGTAAATTTATCAGGGCACACGGCTAGGATCAAAGCTCATCACACGTCGCTTTGCCACAAGCAGAAGTATATACTGATATATAGAAGGTGCACAAAGTCATTCATGCAAACACAAAACACACAACAATTATATAGTCCAATAAATATTCGTTTAAAAACAGAAGATGAAACATACAGCCCAAATGTACATAAATGGTAAAAAAATTCAAAAATACTTTCATAAGCAGAGTGTCACAAAGGAAATAATTCTTGGGAATATCCGTTTACAGTTTTATCTGTAAAGTTTACATTGATTTGTTCTAATTACTTCCTAAAACTGTACATTTTACTGTAAATTAACATTTAATTTTGGTTAGATGTGTTGCATTTTCCCCTGTGTATAGTATGGGAATTTACTGTTAACCTATTAAAAAAAATGTAATTACATTTGTACAAGATTTTACCGTTAAATCTACACTTTTTTTTTTTTTTTTTTTTTTTACAGTTTAAAGCCCTTGAATCAAAATCTTTAAGCCTGAATCAAGTTTGTTAGACGTCCGAATGAGTTTAAAACTAACTACAATTTGCACTCAGATTTACATTCATATTTTTATAATCCTTTTTTTTTCTTTGTATTGTCGGTTTATGTCTGTTCCCGCCATCGGCCCACAGTGATGCAACAGTTGGAGCATGAACAGTACAAGTCAATCAACAGGCAAACATGAGGGAGAGATCAGTGCTGGGGGTTTGGCGAGACTAATTGTGAACTAAAATAAACATGTCACTTACACCTTTCACGTCGTCGTGCACTTATTGAAAGCCTGCCTGCCTGCTTAGGTTTATGATGCCAAGTAAATGACAAGCATTTGTTTGTGACTAAGGGTTGCATTTGTTTATATATATAATATGGATTTCTTTATCAAAATAAGGGTTTAATTAAAACCAGTGCTCAGAGGCAGGTTTTTAATTGAATTTGAAATAGCAAAAAAAGTGCTTCTAAAAATGTTTAAATAAACATTTTCTTTAAGTAAAAGAAATATAACATTTCAATCTACAGGATACCTGTACACCTGTAAGGACCTCTTGGGATCTCAGGGGCCCGAGACACTGGCCCCCATGGCATAGACTAAAAAAATAATGTAATTTAAATTCGTGGCTGATGTAGTTAAAAGCTACTTATAGTTAGTGCAATGTCTGATATTGACTATCAAAATAAATTGTTACACACTTGACAATAACTATAATAAATTATTAAAACAAGGTTATAGCAATAACAATTGCACCTATACTGAATATATAATGTAAGATACCATTCATGCTTGTAGCATGAATGTGATGGGATTAGTTATGTGCCAAATTGTGGGCATAATATATGTATGTGTGTGTGTGAAATTTTAAGTGGCTCCACAAAATACATATAATAGCTACTAAGGAAAGGACTAGCACTGTCTGTTTATTTCAGTAAAGCTGACATGAATGAAACTTTTAGTGGCGTAAAAAGGTACAAAACTGTCATCCAGCATTACCAAGTTTCATCACTGTCTATTAAACAGGCCTACATCATGTCACTTGTAGTGTACTTACAATGGCAACGTCAGAATCCTGATTAAAGGAAATTCGACTATCCTGACTACAAGTTGACAGTCAATTCATCACAGAAGGCTTATCAAAGCTCAATGTGATCTGATACCGGGGCCCGGGCACTGTTCTCAATCATGTGTCACTCTGGGGCATCTGTCATCTTCTTATAACCTTGTTATGGCACCATTTCAAGCGCAGCTGGAGCTTATTTAACATATCTTTGAAAGAACACGAGAACGGATTATGGACCATTTAGGGGCACATTTGATCTCATGCTATAGATCATGATCGCTATCTATGACAAACTTATTTTACTGAATAATCTCGTCTGCAACAATGTACCCTGTTTGGTGTTGGCTGAGCTGTTGAATCAGCAAATTAAAGCTGGATGAACAGTATGATCCATCTAGTTGACCGAAGAAGCATTGGCTGTTAAAAAACATAGTGCATCCAAAAATGATCACTCTGTGATGATTGATTAAATTTGGTGTCCTTCCGAACCGCCAACTGGTTTTGGACTCCAATGGACCCCATTGACTGTGACTGCATGGATAAATATATATATATATATTTTTTTTTTTGTATAGATTTCAGCAGTGAGAGAGTTAAGTCATTTTCATGCTTTCCCAGAAAGTCTAAAAATGGCCACTCGCATACGTTTGTGCCCAAACATATTGCTCTTTTAAATGGAGCAGGACTCTTTCGACGGGCATAGGTGGTATTTTATCATTTCATTTCATTTTGTCTATTTGAGAGCTATAATTACTTACAGAGGCATGGAAGCCTCCGTTTAAAATTACATGTCTCTTCTACTGTAGAGCGTAGTGTTTCCCCAACGTATATTTTTACCCGCTCTATTTTAATCCTCTGTTATTATTTTTCATTTTGAATTCTTTTCTTTAATCATTATGTTCTGCTCAGTGTTTTCTTCGACATGCCAAGAGGGACTTAAAGCGAAGTCTTTTTCAGTTGAAGTCTTTTATTTTCCTATATTTGACCCGCCACGGATTGGCTTAGCTTCAAGATTAAGGCACAGACACTGTTATTGAGAACAAGTATTATCCATAATTGGCCTCGTCATTGTGACACCGAACTAAGCTTGAGATTGAAACATTTTATGCATGTGGCCGTTCCTCGTTTACACTTAAACGGCCATAAATGAAGACGGTAAGTCTGCATAAGAGCAACCAAACTCCCTGAACGTCTACCAACGAAAATATAACAAGGTCGCCTGTCCGCCACAACGCCCTTTTTAATTCTAATTTTGTGTCTGATTTTGAGCCAGTCCGCCATCCAACCTCATCACGGCACATTGTGCGACTGAGGGAGGCGCTTGTTGAGTTCCCGTAATTGAGAGGGGAAAAGTATTAACTGCATGCACACATGCATCCCCACATCACGCATGTACACATATCCCCCGGCCCGTGCATTCACTGACAATTACACGCCCCGCTGGATGTCCTTATATTAAAAGCTTCCTTTGTTGGGTTCCGCCCACTAAATAGCTTGCATGTGTTACCGTTTTCTTAGGTTTATCAAGCGCAGCTGTTGGGGAAATGAAGGGACGAATGGGAGTCATCATTGCATTAACCTGCACGTTAACCCTGCCATACGCTGATGGGCCCGACAAGGGTGTAGTGACAGAGACGGTTTTGTTTCGGCTCAGTTATCCCGTCAATTACACCAGTATCATGCCTGCGTTGCTCGGAGTTTAAGATGCATGGATTGAATTACATAGCAACGTACAGAGTTTCCAGATACTGCCTAATATCAGATTTATAAGTGAAAATTTTGTTTTTAGGTTACAATACTGTAGAAGCAACACATTTTATGTAAAAATTCATCACATATATGATAAAAAGTATATGCTGCCTATAGAAATGAGTGTGTACATATATATATGTGTGTGTGTGTGTGTGTGTATAGTGTATATATATTAGTGTTGTCAAATGATTAATCATGATTCCAGTGATTAATCCAGTGTTTGTTTATTATGAATTTATACATATCTAAAAATATATTTGCACATATATACAATTATATATTTATATTATTATATTTTATATTACTTAACTAATATATTAACTATATAAACATGATTTTCTTAAATATATACTTGCATAAGTAATAAATATACACAAACACACCCATATATTTTGTAAACAAAACATTTTTGTTCTTAATTTTAGATGTGGTTAATCATAATTAATCATGTGACAGTATATATATATATATATATATATATATATATATATATATATATATATATATATATATATATATATATATATATATATATATATATATATATAATGCATATAAGCATCAATTATTTCCCATCATTAATCCAATCAATTAAAACTGATTGTTCATATGCAATATATAATTACTAATATTTTTAATGCACTATTTCTGTCATTCTTCAAATGGTAAATGTAGTAATGATGCAATGCATACTACTGGTCATTCATTGGACAGTGGATGCTGCCACTGAACTCCTGCCAAACCGCCAGTGGCGTATCAGATCCTTGGTTGTTGGACAAGGAAGATTTGCTTGAAGAAAGACTTCTGTCAATACATTTGGACTTCCTCCACAACCTTTGCATCTGACACAGGTTTTCCACTTCTTTGAGGCCTGCATTGCGTGGATGGGATGCCAAGAACCTTTAGCCGCATGGAAATGAAGATGAGCTCGAAACCTACCAAAATGACCAGAAGATCAGTCAGTTCTGTTGTATGGATTTGGAAGACTTGAACATTTAGATACATTTACAATATTATTTTAGTCTACTGAAAACATTAATTCATTGATTGATTAATTACTTAATCCATAATTATATTTAATTATTTAATATTATAAGGTTTTTTATTCAAATTAACTTACAAATAAGGACAATAGAAGCAACCGAACCAACTAAATACAATATTGGATACAACAATATTGATATATTAATTGATATTAACTAAATATATTCAGCATAATATAATTTTTGCTTTCAGCTTTCATATTCTTTTGAAATATTTAGCAATGCAGTCATTTTTATATTGTACTAGTATTTTAATGTTACATAAATACGTCAATATATTTTTCGATATTTCAGTTTTAGTTATTTTTTTAATCAAAATGCTCTGTGAACTGAAAAAGTGAACTGCAATAAATATTGCGCACGCACAACTGACTGATTTATTCGTTATTCGTATTTACATTTATTTTATTCGCGTATTTAACCAGTAGGCAATTTGTGTAAAAGAAATTGCCAAACGAGCAAAGCTTGCGTATGTAACACCTTCTTTTCACGCCCTATCCGCTTCATTGCTGAGATGCCATTCATTCTGAGCTTTATTGTTAGACACAACGATAAATATATCAATTAAAACACAAGGGGGAGCCACTGGACAATTCCACCCACCAATAACACACCTAATCCCAAGCTGTAAAGTTTGAAAAGCTGTTTATCCCTCCTGATTGGCGGTCCGTGACAGCGCTTCCTATTAAAGATGTCAGTGATGTAAAATCGAGTTCCCAATAAGATTCAGGAAAAACACGCTTTTATAGCCAAAGCGCTCTTTTAGTGAAAGGACCCCGGCGGGTTGTAGTACACGATGTCTAATTAGAGACTCCAGCTCTCGCATGCTCCACTCAGGACGTTGTTCTGAATCCCCGACGAAGCGCGTTGCCACGTATTTACCTTTTTTTTTCCCCCCTCCCTGTTTTTTGCCTTCTCTCGTTACGAGTTCTGTTTTTCTCTCAGGACTGCGCATTGTTGGTGAGATTTTCTGGTCGAGCAGCTCTCGAAATCGGCGCAAATCTATGTAGCAGGCCCCCACTAATGTTTCTACCTCCAGGACCTCGTCGGGTATCGATTGAAAATAAGATACGTTGTAATAAATAATATCATAAATAATTGAAAAGCTCAGGATCGGGCGGCTCGATATCGTTTGCATAGCCGGTGCAGAATACCAGATTGAGGTTCAGCGTTTTTCCACGAGCGTTAACGCGTATCGGTTTTCGGGTGTGAGTTACAGTTCCTCTAACGCGCGGAACCGGAATGGTTCGGTAAAACTGTGAAGCGAAATGTCCTTACGTTTCTAGAGGTGAATGGATTTCCCAGTTGCATTCTTACGGCGTTAATGCTTTCCGAAATATAAAAAAAAAGTGACAGGAACGAGTCAGGAATGCGGCCTCCATATGGAAGGAAAGGAAACGCGTTTAAAGAAAGCCGGAAAGGAAGGTCAAACAAGAATACGTTCTTAATTACAATTGTTTTCAGGTCTTAATGGTGCATAAAATTAGCAGATTTGTGGGTTTTTTACACTATTTCCGAGGGTTTGCACTTGTGGCCTGTACTTTTTTTTTTTTTTTGGGTTTTATGAATCGAGCACATGGCTGTAATTTGATCGGGTAGACCTTCCTTTTCCCAGGCCTCTAGTCTGCACAGCTCCTAGAGGGACTTATTAAGATCCATATTTCTCTAGCAGACTATTTCAGAGATTTACACAAGCTAGAACACCTGGTATCCGTGTTGCCAAGTTGGCCATTAATGATCATGTTTGGTTGTTTGTTAAAATCTGCAGACAGTACCTGCTAAAACACGAATCTATTCCTCCTTCGGCCCAGAAGGGAAAAAAAGACGTATACGCAGTGTATACATACAATATATATGCGCGTATCATGCTAAAGCAAGAGAGTATCTTTTTTAATAAGATGTGAGTGCATTATTAGATCTTTTTCACTTATTAAAACCTCATGTTTTACTCTATATGTGTTCTTCACGTATAGAAATCCTAAGGCTTCAGAAGATATGGCATGCAACATGACTTGTTCGTAATAGTTTTATACTGCTTTCTTTATGGTCAGTTATAGCAATGAATACATGCATTTGTACTTTTATTTGCCTGTTACATGTTTTATATTGTTCAGAAGTAGGGTAGTGGCGGGGTTAGGTGCGCAAACTAAAGTATACATTTACATAAAATGATTTATTTATTACTATTATTTTTTTTACCAAATGCATGCAAACTATTAAATTGAGGCAAACACCTAAAAGCAATGGAGGACCCTAAACATCTAAAAGTGATGCTAAAGGGGTACCTAGTGATTTATAAAATGACACCAAGCATCAATATGTGAAGAATTTATGGTAGTTTATAATAATAATAATAATAATAATAATAATAATAATAATAATAATAATATAAAGGGGCTAAAAGCATGTATATTACACATTTTGGATGACACAACAAATGAATAGAGAAATAAATTATATTTTAGTATTTTATGAAATATTGTATATTATTATGAAAAATGTATTGTGATCATAATGTATTTACAAAACACTTTTGCTGCTACTGAGGTGGGATAAGAATCATGTGGTGGGTTAAGGTGTAAGGGATGGTTCAATATAAGTATTTACAGATGTAAGTACATATACATATTTTTTTAAATAATAGTACAATGTAAAAAAATGTAAGTGCATTGTATCAAATTATTAATTTAAATGTAAGTACACATTAGTTAAGGACACCTAATATGGGGCCAGTGGGGCCAAAATATCTTGAAATATGTATTGCCGATTTTAAAAATCAACTGTTTTAGCTTATGCGTATTTATTCATTTATTTTTAAATTTTTAAAGAAATTGAGCTGTACTCAACGACGAAGGTCATTTTCAAAAAAAACTTTTTTTCTCTGGTTTTAATAAAACAAATCATTTAAGTCAGACAATGTTTTGTATTTACTTTTTAAAAATAAGATTAATTTACATATTAAATTAATCCCGGAGTGAAATGTCTGCCATGAACTGAAAATGATCTGAATTTGTTTTCAGACCCTTCTTCCCGAGGTCTTGCTGTTGTGCACACTGTAGGCAGATGTCTAATAGGAGAAACATCTGTCAAACCTGTAATATGAGCTCACAAGTAACAGTTGGTGCTCAGAGCCCGGAAAGATACAATTTCTGTTAAAAACCTCAGTATAAGACAACAAGTAGAGACGCAACATGACAATTTAATGCTTAGGGTGGTTACAACATGCGTTCAATTATTATTGCATGCCAGGCTATTTAATCTACTTAATTTTTAATTCATTTAATAAAAAAAAAATGGCCCCATATTTTACTCACTCCAACAATTATAACTTAAAAAAATGACCTAGGTTATAATAATAATAATAATTGCAATAAAACACCAACAATTCTTATCAGTTTCGCACAAATTATAAATACATTTGCAGATCATTAATCGGTAAAGGCTTATTCCGAAGGGGTCATCGGATGCAAAATTCACTTTACAAGATTACTCCAATTAAGTGATTGAGGCATGTCTTTTTTGAATGTAATAATGAACTAAGTAGTTGTCATTTAGCCTACTCCAGACATCAGAGAAGTGAAGACACAGAGGATTACCGTTACTTTTGTTTTTAAGGGAATGTGCTAATTCCCCATCTACGTAAACGTGTCTATTTCGGCGCAAATTATTCCTGATCCAACTTTATCTACAGAAGAATTGAGTATAAATAACTTACCTATGTTATTGTCCGGTTTCTTGGCTGACCTTAGCAACTTACGTCATACGTCGAAAGAAGTCGAAACTTGGAACTCGAAGTCAGTCATTTGCGTTATAATTTTAAACTAATATTTTTTTTGTACAAAAACCCATTAATCTGCTTCAGAGAACATGTGATAACCCCCCGAAGGTATATAGGTTAGTTTTACTTCGCTTTGGTGTCTATGGGAGAGTCAACATTTTTGAGAGCCAAAACTATCTTAATTCGTGTTCTGAAGATCTTACAGGTCTTACAGGTTTGGAACGACATGAGGGTGAGTAATCAATGACAGAATCGTAATTCTTGGGTGAACTATCCCTTTAACGGTATCAGTTTACAGTAGGGGTTATTAACGAGATTGAGCATTAATCTTTTTAGCACCGTTCACCAGAGCTGACGCAATACGTTCAACAACCAACGTAATGCTGTCAGCTTCACGTTAATCTCTTTCTGATAAATCAAAACATGCTTTTAGTGCGACATACTGAACATTTCACTTAAAGAGTGTTGAAAAACACAAGTAATGCATCTTTTTGGTGAAATGATGCCACGGGCACATTCCAAATGACCCTGGCTTGCTCTAAATGCTTCGTTTTATTTTATTGCCACTTTCACTGGTGTATTTTGAACTAGCAAAGTAAGACGCGATAAGTCTTTACTACATTAGCTCTGAGTTATGACGTATGGCACTGGACCAGTCCAACTTTGTTTGACACTTTTGCACTTTAAATCACCCAAATATATATCAGATTAGCGGCAGCCGGTAACAGTTTAGTCTACAAATTTAAAACATACACTCGATATAAAATACCAGACTGCATAGAACAAAATAATTCAATTTTTTAAATAATATTTTGCTTTGAGAACGCCGCGATTTACGCAGGCAGCGAAAAAAGAGCAGCTATGCAAAGAGATCAGAATTGATAAATAACATCCGTGTCCAAACTGCAAGTCACAGAAGCCAGCGGCAGGTCATTTTTTTACACCGTTTACAGAATACCTGCTGAATTTCCTCATTCCGTACATAAGTAGTTTGATTGACTACATAATGGCGTCCAGGACGGTACGTCACATCACACTGTGCTGCTCCTATTACTGTAGTCTTTTGTTAGCCCTAGTTTGACTTGGCATTGATACATGCCCCAAAAGAATGTCCTGCATTTGTAGTATCATATTCTAGTGGAACGGATGGCGTAGACAAGACTAGTGTCGGCTTTTGCGCTGTAATTGGTGTGTAAATATTCATAGGGTTGTACATTTTCCTCTTTTAGGGGGGAGGTTAACCACCACACGCTCCATTTCAGGACCCTTCTGGGGCCCGGCAGCACTAATGTGTCTTCTGCCCTTGGATATGAACATATGCACACACACACACACACTCACACACTCACAAGAACGCACTTACTGCTCAGGGGGCACTTTAACATAATTCATAAATATGGATAACTTTCTGTCAGTATTTTTTTTTAGTCTGCCACTTGCCCCCTCAAGGTTTTTGCGGTATGTTTCCAGCTCATTACCTAATGATTTCATAGCTTTGGTGTCTGATTCATGTTTATGGATGTGAATTGATATCATCCCGTGTCCAGGTTTGAGAATGTCCATGCTTGTGTATGCGTGTACAGATGTGCTCGAGGTTTATTAATCATTATGGGAGCATTTGTATCGCATATTTATAGGATAAAAAACAAAAGCTAAGTAGCTGAAGTAGCCGAATGTGCTCACAGCTTATTTTACCATTCAAAAAAAAATCTTTTATAAATCGTTTATAAATCTAATGGAAGTGAGAAGTAATAAAACATACAACAAAACTTTTTAAATAATTGTTAAAAGAATTCAATTTTGTAATATAATAAGGTTCTTTCAAATACGTGGCCTTTCTATTCGGCTGCAGAATTAAATCTAAAAACCAGTTACTCAGCTGCATTATTTATTCAAATTAAGTTTGAATAAATGCAATGCTATTGTGGATAAAAGCCAATGTGGCTTTTTGACTTTTTCTCTTATTTCCATTTGCATATTGTAATAAGAGACCGTGAATTTGAGACAAATTGAAATCCCGAAGAACAGTAAATGTACTCTCCCTCCAAGCAGGAACGGGGAAACTATCATCTTTTTTTTTTTTTTTTTAAATGAACAAAAAGTCTTGATTGTTGAATTCCATACTACATTTTAGACAGCACTGACAACAGTTCTTTCTTTTTCATTTTTGGGAGCTGATTAAAATATTAACCGTCAGTATTTTCATCCTGGCTGATGGTACGTGGAAATCGAACGACTTTGAGTGGTTGCTTGGTTTAATTCAAAAGACCGTTGGACAGTGATTAAACTGGCAACTAATGGTTTCTAGAATTAATCTTAACTCTATATTTGTTTTCCAGTCTTGGTCCAGGATGAAGTGTTGACCTCTAGATGGTTAATAAGATCTCCCCAGAGATGTCATCTTGGCTAGTAAACAGCAGCATGAATTAATGTGGCCTGCTCAGATTTCTCCTGCATGGGCATTTCCCTAATGCTGTTAACACTTCTCATGACCCTCTGCATATTTCACATTTAATCGATGCATATGCATACAGATATGATTTCTTGTATTCTGTAATATACTTGATTTTGAAATGGTTGCTTAGCCAAATGCACCTTCCCATTGTACATAGTGTTCAAAAAGAGTTAAAAGAGTTAATTATAATAATATATATATATATATATATATATATATATATATATATATATATATATATATAGGAAAACTTTATCACCTCCTTAAACACTTGTATATAGACTATATAGGTAACGTATTCTGACTACTTTTAACTTAATTTTAAATGGGATTATTGTACAAATATATTATTATATTATATTATATTATATTAAAAATTAAAGAACTGGAGTGGGGTTATGAGTTTATGAATATATATTATAATAATCAATATATATATATATATATATATATATATATATATATATATATATATATATATATATATATATATATATATATATATATATATATATATAATTCTATTATTCATAAATAAACAAAATAACATAAAATAAAACACCTGAACAGAAAATTTAAATATTGAAAACATTTCATTTTAAGGTCTCTTAACTAGTTGCTTAGAATATTAGCCATTTATTAGTAGTAATTACGCACGTATTATACCTTATTAACCTTTTCAACTACATTACTAACTATTAATAAACAGCAAATTAAGAAAGTATTGAGGGAAGTCGTAGTTAATTGTGAAAAAGTGTTCCCTATTCTAAAACAATACTGAAATGTTTTATTTGTTTTATTACATGGCAATATGATGATTAACTATCATTTTTAGAACATAAAAATGTGTTAAATTATAGAAATATTATCATTAAATCTGAAGGGGATTAGGTAATCCAAAATGAAACGATACTTCCCGGCACTGATCGTATGTGACGTGTCATTCAGAAAGTTCTGTAACTGTAAAGTTTTCACTGTTTTCACTTTGAATTAGAAAGTAACCGGCACCTCTACAGACGCTTCAGTATCTCAATTTAGTTTAGAAAGTCTCACAAGCCCGTAATGCAGAAATCTGTCAGCTGGTTCGCAGTGAACACCTTGTGTCTCAACAAAGCAGTTCTTTCACCCAAAATCACATCAGCATTAGATCCACAACTGCAGCATCAGGAGATTTACGCCTTTGCAGTTGACTCAATAAATCAGCGAACAAGCCCAGTTGTCTATCCATCATCCCGCATCATTTCTCCTCATTCTACCCTACCTTCTCCACTTCCCTCCCTCTCTGTCTCTTCGGGCCTCATCATGGAGGAAGAGGCAATCGCTTTTACAAACACCTCTGCTATTTGAGGTCGGCTCGGCTCTCGCCCCCTCCTCCCGGTGCATGTCATCGACAAGACTGACAGCTAATGATGAAATACGAGCAAGTGATTTCTCGCCACCCGTCAGTGTGTGAGAGTCCTAAGACCCCGTGGTGCGGCGGTGGAACAGATGTGCGGGAAGATTTGTTACAGCTCATAACTTGTCCACTGCCTCGGGCCGCGAGCTCTGCGAGTCAGCATTCCCTCCCACAACCCCCTGCGAGCGAGCCATTTTTCTTTACAGAGCGCCGAACGTGTGGGCCGACGCCGTACTGACTGGCAGTGGCATATGGGACCAGCTCCACCTCTGGGATTACACGCAGCACGCAGAGAACCAGAGATGAGTGGAACACAAATCCATTTAATTAAACATGCTCCCAGAACATACTGTATATGTGAGTTACATAATTGCCACCGTGGTTACGCGCCAGTTAAAAGGGCAGTAAATCAAAACAGATTGTGGGATTAAATATATTAATCTGTTCAATTTTAATCACATTTTTGGCGCAACATCCTACCACCATAGAAGATGGTATTTACTTAATGCCTGCTATTACAAAATGATATTAAAAAAATGTCACAAACCGAATTTTAAGTGCGTAAAATTAAAAAAAAACAAATGCTGATTTATCTTCATTGTTCACATCACTGTTGGTCTGACCATTTAAAAGCTGGTTTGATGACGGCACAAAATAGCCTTCCAGGTGAAAATACTGCAATAAAATACATTTTATTTCAGTATGTTTTCATAATGTACTTAAATTTATTGTTGAATAATATTCCTTCTTAAAGATGTGATTTTAAGTTTTCCTTTTTTGGGGTGTTACTTGCTGTTAGATCCCTAAAGTTGCGAAGACTAATGTTTTAAACTCAAAAAGATGTTCTTTGAGATCAGACTCGACCACACCCGCTCTAAAACGGCTCGTTTAAACACGCCCCCACATGTCTATGTCACTGCGTGGGAACGTTTGCATAACAGAACATTTTTAAGCAAAGAAAGAAGGTGGAGCTATTATTCTCGCTGTAGTGTTGCTGCCGCCGCCATGTTCTGGAGACGCCGCGTTTCATTGTGAAAGTGAAACGACTTTGTGCTTCCAAAAGAGAAAATAACTAGAAATCAGTGGTTGAGTGGTATTTGCAACACTGTTCGTGAGCAGTTCAACAACAACAACAAACCAACAACAATGTATTGTATATAGAAAATAATGTTTAAATAAATGATTAAATATTAAGTTATGGTGATCATCTCAAATGATCTCAAGTGCAATCAAATGAAGTACAATAATATTCCCGACAAATTTCACTTTGCAGTGGTATTTTATTCCTCTGCGAGGGACAAATAAGAGTTCCCATATGTTGTTGCATGCTAAACACGTGCACTGCTGTCAATTTGTTATTCTGAAATACAGGCAGACGTCAATAGCAGCTATATGCAGCCGCGTTTGAATCAAGAGTGCGTCTGTGCTGTACACAGAGCCAAGAAAATGAATTGGTTTTGGTGGCAGCAGCTCTCAAGTTGAATTTCTCTTCCATGCTTCACTTCTGCAGTGTGTTAATATTCTACATTCAATCTGCGCGAGGCGAAAGGCCAACTGGCTTTTTTCCCGTGGTTAAGTGCACAGTTCAGCATTGAATTTTGAACATTATTGTGACAACGAGAATAAGGGTGAACTGTTTAATGAAATCACTGTCATTTGAGTGCTATGTTTTCAAAACACAAAGACACAAAGTAGATTACCACTGCACTGATTTTAACATAAAATTACTCATTTCAGCCGTAAGTATAGTATTTATGAATTTGACATGCTACCTAACCAAACAAACCAACAACTTATCTGTGTTTGCATCGATAGTCAAAAATGTCCCCAAGAATTTGAGAGGATATTTGCCCGTCCTTGCTCTTTTTTGCCATCAGTTACAATCCAAGAAACCACTTAACATATCCATTTAAGGTTGAAATTTATGTTTCCCCCCTCTGTTTACACCGAAGCGAATAAGAGATTCTTTCAAAGCTGGAGTGGCTTTTTTAAATGTTAAAACCAGACCTCATCATCTAATGACAAATTTTCTCCTGCCCTTTAATTCTTACATGGGACTGAAGTTATGGAGAGGAAATATTTAGCCAAAATTACTAGTATTCATTATTCTGAGGAAAGGCTTTTCATGGATATGGATATGGAGTGGAATGTTCATAACACAGGAACGGCATTGACAAGAAGTTATTACCGTTTTTTTTTTCTTTTGTTAAAAAACTTGAATAACTTTAGCAAAACTTACTTTAGCTAGCTACCTGGACTCATGGCATAAACGTAGCTTGATGCACTTTTTAGCGAGACACGAAATACGTACCAACAAGTACATATCACTGCAGTTTCTATAAGAAATGAACACTAGAGGCAGTAAAAGTTCTTTTATTCCTTTTCGATTAATGAAGCATCATTAAGTTAGTCACTGTAGTCATGGTTACTCTTCGTAATGAGCTCATAGTTCTTGGAAAAAGATATTTGGCTTCACTTCACAAAAACAAAACTTGCTATAAATACAAAACTAAGGGTTCTACACAGAATAGAGATCTGTAGTCCGTATTCAAATTATCAGATTGAATTCCTACAACAGATTTGTTTATTTTGCTGTAATAAAAGCTTTACATCAAAACATAACAGTAAATGGAAAAATGAAATAACTACAAAAAAGATAAAAGAAACAGGAAGTCAACTGTTTTTGTGAGAATACATATATATATATATATATATATATATATATATATATATATATATATATATATATATATATATATATATATATATGATATATATATATATATCATTGGCCAAAACTCTGCATATGCTGTTCAGCTATACACACAGTCTCTCTCACTTGCTTGCATTAGCATATGACTAATAATGAAATTCATTACTGAAGTATGTTCTTGGCACTCAGAAACAAAGAGCAATAGAGAAAGATGATTGCTATATCTATCCCACAGGCATACCTCAGGTGATGAAACTTTGCATGCTCTCATAGGTAAGAGGACGTGGTATTAGATGGAGAATTGCACTGTGTGACATAAACCGAGAGATCATTATTCTCAATTTGGAAATGTATTCTCATTTAAAAAAAAATCACTAGCATGTATGCATTTAGATGTATAAGTACTTATAGTACCCGAGGGTTATGGCAATATATGCATAAAAATTTTACTTGCATGTTGTCATTAAAGAATAAGAGTTAAGATTTAGCTCTTTTTAAAATCACATTTTTATTTCTATTTTAGTTAATGCAAATATTTTCCCACCGCTAGTATTCATTGTCGTTACAGTTTTCATTTACGATAATAACCCTGATAGTTAAGTCAGTTCAGAATAATAATAACACAAAAGTATATATTATTTTAAGATTAGATGTGCTCTTTTTTCAGCAGTTCAGCCTTGATTAGGCCAATGTATGCACATATATGGAGTTTTGTGTAACTGAAAAGGGAGTTCTATCCCCAATGGTTTGATTACCACGGCAAGAGATATTCCACAGCTTGACTCAAACTCACAAAACCGCATTTAGCCTCAAAAAATATGGAAAACTTTAATATGGAAACCAGTTATACTTAATCAATACCTTTGGAAAATAGATGAAAGTTCTCGATGGGAATTTAATTGCCAAACAAAGCCTGTTGCCGAATGCAGCAGATTGTAAGGTATAAAAATCTGATTCGTTCATTCCTTTTTGTTTACATAGTTTGAGAACTAGGTCATACATCCTTGTGAAACTGTCAGATATGCTCTCCCAAAAGCCCATGACTGGTCAAAAGATAGGATTTCCGCAGGGAACACTTTGTGACCCGATTCTTTCACAAGCATATCTTCAACATCTAGAACTGTGTCCTAAAGATGCCCTCAGTGAGATCAGCCAATGGTCCCAAGAACAGAAAAGATGCAGATACAAGAGCAGCTCTCTCAGTTCCTCTCTTTAAGGACAACTGATTATATATCAGTGATACAAAATATCAAAACATACATATTGAATCTCTTTATGCAACATCAGGATGGTATCTATTTGAATTTCTAAGCATTATTAAATACAGTCCAGAATTTACAGTATAAATCAGTCTTCTTTGCACACCCAGACATCTTAAAAAAACTAACTGAAAAACCCAGTTCCCATTGACTTCACCGAACATCGAATTCAGGTCTCTATTAATTAATATTAATTCCTTTTTAAATTCACACAGAATGTAAAGTGAACACTGTACTTTTTCACTCTTTAAGTGGGGTTTAAGTCAATCTGGTTTGTTCAGACTAGTGATCAGTCTACTGAAAATTGACAAAATATGACAAACGGAGCATACAAAAAAAGTCTTAAAATCCTTATTTTTCATTCTCAGATTCACGTTTGGATTTTTCCGAAACCTGTCAGTGACTTATTGTGTCAGACAATCCTAAAGGGAGTAATTAGCTGTTCCAAACAAACTCTCGTCATGTCAACAGCAAAAAAAATCGTCCATTGCAAAGGCTGCTGTATCTTTTAATAAATTGATACGCTAATAATTGGAAGTGCACTGTACAAGAGCTTCTTCCTTCTTTTGAGGTTAATTACATTTGTTTTCTGCCAAGAAAGAAAGAACGCTAGAAAGAAAGACACCACCAACATATATTGGTAAATTAGCAATAAAATCAGACTGGAACAAGACTAAAAACAAAGACGAGATTAATGACAATAAGAAAATAAAAAAGAGGCGTATTGTATTTTTGGGTTTTCTTTTGCTTACAGAGCTTTCGTTCAATGTCTTTCAGGGTTCTTTACAGATATAGAGCGTCAAATCCCAATTACTGCCTAACGAGTAACTGCACAGACCATGTGTCTTATACGATATTTTTCTCATTAACAGCCATTTACAGAAAAGCAAGGCACATTTAACAGCTTTTGCAGGCATCCACGGAGCAGCCACTGAAAAGGCTTGGTCAGCTTTTACTTCCAAACAGTCATCAACCTGTCCGAAGACCTTAAGGTCCAAGAGCATTTCCTGTAGAGCAGTAGATCTGTGATATAGCCTTGCTATTTAACCCCTTGTCACCACATATAAACCACAAACGTTAATTAACTATGTAAGGATGCTGCAGGTGGCAGATCATTTATAGCCTTTTCTCACAGCAGATGGAATAACCAAATTTATTATTCTGATGTCGGATTGTAATCCAGAAAGAATTATGTCTCAGTCAAACACATGTAAGTGGCTGAAATTTGATTATATTTCAGTTTTAAATGTGCATCTTATTACAGAAAGGCTACATGGGTTAACAAAATATTTGTACTTCAAAGAGAACCAGGAACAATACTTTACTTTTTGGGTTAAAAGAACAATTTCTCAAATTGAAATGAAATTTCAAATGTAATGGCAGTTATAGACTAGACTGTACAAAAACTGAAATCAAACTGCATACACTTAGACACACAATGCTGATGTTTTTAAAGGTATAGGTATATATAAAGGTATATATGTTTTTATATGATGTTGCTAAAAAAAACATTATTTTGTTTATTTGGTGTAATGCAATGTGTTTATGTGTTTTAAGTTTTCCACATACTGTATATTAGTGTTTATTATATTAGATCATTTTTTACAAAGCTCATTGTTCTTAAAAAGCGACATGTGCTCTGATTGGCCAGCTATCCAGTGCATTGTGATTGGTCAAATACCTTGAGCATTTGACGGAACTGTTACTTTTTTTTTACCATAACTTGATGCTGTGTACCGGTGCTATAAACAAAAACAATCAAATTAATTATAAATGAGGCATTTGTTGCATCCAGTGGGGACATAGTTACTGATATTAGCACTGTCTATAAATACGTTGCGTTGTGTAGTGCCTCGTAAAAATAACAGCATGTCTGGATTTGTGATCTGAGAAACGACAAACAAGCAATATTGTTACCTTTCACTGCTCAAAATTCATGTTTGAATAGTAAGTACCAGGTTCTTTTAAAAAGAAAACATAACTTACTTAAATGTTGTGAGTCAGAAGCGCCAGACTGTCCTAGCGGAGTTAGAATTGCCTCACTTTATAGTCTCATAGGCTCCTCTGCAGGTCCTCCATAAATGCACTGAACACACTCTAATATTTGTATTGAACTGTACTCATTCTGTACTTTCACAATGAGAATTATTTTTCTAATAATTCAGCGGCCTGGAGTAAATTATTCTGCTTATACTATGGAGATTGCGACACACAGTATCCACACTGGTTCAGTGACTGACAGCCAAACATCAAGATTAATCTGCACTGGAGCCATGCCGGCGCGCAATAATAATCCTGCAAATAATTGGAATTGCAGGCTTCAAACAGAGGTGGCGACAAAGAGGCACCATTTACTGACTGCAGCTTTAAAATTGGGAAACTGTTTATTTACAGTACACAATCCTTTTTATGGGGGTCTAAAAAAGCAAAGATTTGAAAATAGAGATGCCATGTGCACGCATATTATGTGTTCACTCCATAAGCATATTTAAGAACTCGGGAAATAAATATGTGCACATATGTGTGGTGCTTATTTACAAAGTAATACCGCCAACTACTGCTATGCATAATATCGTTTTTTTAACCATTTCTGTATGTATATACTTAACCGCAAAATCACTTCGTGAATATCAAACTTTGCTACTCTTTACAGACACAATGAATGAGAAGCAGATACTTGATTGACCTCGTACTCGATTATTACTGGTACTACAGAAAGCTTGATATCATCACATTTTGAAAAAAAGTAAATATCAGCTTGCCAATAAAGTACCAGTACTTCTAAAAACACTACTCCCTATCCACCTTTTTCTTGACGTAAAAATGGGCATGGCGATTTGTAAAATCTATGGGTATAGCTCTACTGTTGTTTTGCTGCCTGATATTGAAAATTGGTGTGTCTTATGTTACTTTATTACATTGTCTTAATTATGAACACACTAGTTTGTTGTGCAAACTGTTTTACCTTACCTTTTATTTACCTATAGTGTCTAACGAACCGGAGGCCTCACCCACAGGCTTACTTCCGTGTCGAAGAAAATTGTGGATACATGAAGAATGCAGTCTACATAGAGTACCAACTACCAAGGAGGACACCAAAAAGTGGTTTTTTTTGTCCAAAACGCACACCAGAAGTACCAAACCCACCATCAACCTCTAAAGCAAGTGGATGGATAATACTATCATCTGGTTAACGCTGCATACGCAAGTAGCTATATAACCGATGTCTGTTTAAGTGAGTCTTCAGCACACGCACAGCCCTCGTTCTCCAGAAAAAGCCCTTTTCCTCACAGGTGAAGTAAAATACGTTGTGTATCCCCCAGGCTTGGGAATAACTTCTCCAACTGTCAGTCTCAGCTTGACATCAATTTGCAGACGTACAAGACACATACACACACACACACACACATTTCTCCAGGAAATATGTGTGGCGTTAGCAGGAATGCTGCTTTTATTAACGTTTTTTTCTCACTTACAGTTCCACCGTCCGCACGCTCCTAGCTCTGAGGTCTTTTTTCTCCGTGCATTGCATCATGATCTCACATTAACCCTGCAGAAATTATTTAATATGTGACACCCAAACCACATGCATAGCAAGCACGGCGCTTCTCGCTTTCTGCCAATGAGCAGGTAAATTTTTAACAACTTTTATTATGTTGGAGGAACAGTGCGTTGGGGAATCTA
Organism: Puntigrus tetrazona; assembly: GCF_018831695.1. Classification (NCBI taxonomy): domain Eukaryota; kingdom Metazoa; phylum Chordata; class Actinopteri; order Cypriniformes; family Cyprinidae; genus Puntigrus; species Puntigrus tetrazona. The sequence goes on along the minus strand of NC_056722.1, from coordinate 9,188,904 downwards.
CAACTTGGGGTATGTTGATGCATAGGCTGTTTATTTAATGTTTAGAAACCTCTCTCCAAACCATTGCTCATCACTTATTTATGGTGGCTTGTTTGCCTTGTCAAACTGTGGCCTTGCTTCTGGTGCCAGCGTGTCCCCCGTCTAGGTTTTTGCATCTCACAGGGCTAACCCATATTAATATTTCACATAGGCAACGCAAACCAGCTCAACATCGGCGTATGATTGGCAGTAAATATCATTTCTTATTCACATTATTGATGTATTGTTGAGAAGGGCTTGTTGCGCTGAAAAATTACTTAACGGAAAACAGTCCATTGAATCTTTAATATGATTAAATCTTGTGTTATACGAGAGATGAGGGAGGCTGCTTTAAGGCACAGATGTAGTATGAATAAAATAGTGATACATGTGTAAAGTTTAGTATATTTTTAATGCTAATAAATAATTACTGTAAGTCAGGATGCAGCGTCCCATATGTATCAAGTTCGTAAAATTCTAGATCTAGATCTTCTTCAGTCAGTGTATAGTGTATTGATGTCCCCTCAATGTTAATTATGCTAGCTATGCTAACATCATCAGTGAATGATATATCTGTATTTGTATCTAGAAAACAAACAGTGTCCACATTCCGTACATTCAGAACATATTGACGGAAAATATGAGAAGAGTGAGAAAAAATTCAGACCTTTGGCATTGGCCAAGATTGACTTTTTCCACCACAAAACTTAGCCCTTTCTTGAAAGTGCATCATTTTCTTCCCATTTCATAATATCTATCACCAAACTTTGCTTTCAAATGCAAAACTTTTACATTCCCAAAGTTTTTGAGAAGAAAAAACTCTATTTCAATTCTTATTCGTTGGCGTGCAAAACTGTTGCATTCTCCTGGGAAACGTTGCCTTCACTAACGAAACGTTAACAAAGACACATTTCACCATAGAACCTTCCAATTCCTTTTTTTTAAAATCTCAAATTATTATTGTTACCAAAACTTGTGTTCTCTTGCACAAAAACGTTGCATTTGCTTACAAATGCATGCATTGCCTGTTTTGCATTGATCCCCAAAATAAAGTTTCTTGGGAGAGTGTGAGGGGAAAAGATTTTTCTTTTGCAGAGAATCATCACCAGTTATTTCCATCAGTGGCTTTGCGTTTGCTCACATAACTTTGGGATTGGATTCTTGCACTGAAATAGTGTTTTTCATCCCCCTCTTACTGTTTTTGTGGATGCAAGCTTGCCACAGAGGCACATTTTTGTGATTTGATTAGCTTTACCTGTCCTGTGTGCCACTATTATTATCCTGCTCACATTTTCAACTTAAGCAGGTTTTTTTTCTTCTATGGCCAGCCTGCTTATCCTATATTGCCGACAGACTGAAGTCAGGATAAGAAGAGGTTGGTGAAGTGAAGCGCGGGGAACAGCTTGGAAATAGTTACTAGCAAAGTTCCAATTCATAATTTTCAATGAAAACGAAGAGCAGAATGGAGAGGTTGTGCAATCCTGTGAAACTGCCTTGAATATGGAGCAGGCGTCTGAGGCCGCATTTACATTACATGGTTCAAGTGACCCAATTCTGATTTTTTCCTCCTATGTGGCGCCAATCGGATATGATCCACGAACGTGTACGCAGGAAGAAAGCACATTGATTTTGATTTTCTCCAACTGGTTTCAGGCCTGATTCGTATGTCGAAATAAACCTGTTATGAATCGGATACGTTCATATGCATCTGCCATGTAAGAAGATTAATTTGGATATTCCCCTGTGAGTGTGAATCATTCATTAAAGAAAAAGCATTGGTGGGCAAATTACATCAACTCACCTCTAAAACGAAAATTATCCTGTCTTTTATTCAACTTTGAGACATTCTAGGTGTATATGACTTTCTTCTTTCAGTTATATAAAAAAATTGTCCTTGCGTTATCATTGCAGTCAACAAGTGTTTCTATTTAACAGTCTACAAGACATTGAATAAAGCACACGCATCCATGATAAAACATGCCTCGTGTGGATCAGGGGGGTGAATAAAGACCCCCTGCAGCATGCATTTTTGCATAAAAAAAATTTATATTTCTAACGGAATAAGCCATTTTATGTGGAGGTTTCAAACGTAACCTTTCCGGCCTCATATCTCTGAGTAATTTAAAGTCTAATTTCTGCATAGTGGCATCTAGCAAAGTAAAATAATAATAATAACTGCAGGGGAAAGTAAAAAAAAAGCTCCAAGATTTGGGATTCAGTCTGTATTAGAAACCGCAAGAGGAAATGTGAAGAACTGCCTGAATGACAGAGGCACTCGTCTCAATCAGCCTTGTGTCAGGACTTGTGTGAGGACAGGAAGTGGTTCGCTACGTCTTCGCTGGAGGGCATCCCATCCCTGATCCACTGCTTTGGTTGTGAAAACACAATTAACCTGGTAGACAAATAAGAGCAAATAATGATGATCTGATAGCTCGTGGCGGCGTAACTGTGTAAACCACACGTTTAAAGAGCACGGTGTCCAAGTGGGGGATGTGATTTGGAGCACAGTTGCTTCGCATGAAACCACAAGACTGCGAGTGCGATGAAAATCTAATAATTGCATTTAAGCAAATAAATAAATAAAACTACATTACGTTAAACAGTCAGTCATTTGGCAGATGCTCTCATCCAAAATTACTTACAAATGAGGATGCTAGAAGCAATCAAAATTAACAAAAGAGCAATAATACGCAAGTGCAAATATAATAAGTAAATAAAAAAATCAAGTGGATAGAATACAAAAAGACGGTAATTTATTCTTGTTGTGGCAAAACTGATTTTCAGCATCATTACTTCATATTATTAACTATGCTAAAACTGGTGTGTGTGTGTGTGTGTGTGTGTGTGTGTGTGTGTGTGTGTGTGTGTGTGTGTGTGTTTGTGTGTGTGTGTGAAAGAGAGACAGAGAGAGAGAGAGAGAGACTTAGTTTTAAAAATGTAATGAATAGAAAGTTAATATATTTTAAATAGAACCCTTTCATTCATTTAAAACAGTAAACTCTCAATTTACTTTTACCTTTTTTATCAATATAATGTGTCAATTTAATTAATGAAACAAAATGTTATGAGCAATATAATTTATCTTTTATATGTATAGTAATATAATGTGCAGTATGATAATATAATGTGTGTGTACTAATTTTATGTCTCCTGCATCATAATTATAATAAAATTAAAATAATAAAATTTTCAAAAAAAATGTCGGTGTGATAATAATAACCAACAATAATAATAATAAAAAAAAATAACAAGGTTAATAAAGATTACAAAATACAAACCTCCTTTGATTTTTGATTAAAGGAACAGTTTAACCAAAACATTAACTTTTGTCATTATTCACATGTTGTCCCAAAAAGGTATTAACGTGTTCCCTTTGCTGAAAAAAGCTTGATATATACTGGTCACGACTGGTCTGTAAATCTAAACTTCCTTTGCCTGGAAGCCCTTAGCAGAGGATTCAGTGCAGGTAAGTCTCTCAAGCCCTTTTGTTTTTTCAGTGACAGACTAATCATCTCATCGGGTGTACATGACAGCACCGTCACGCTCCCTTACACCGCAGTCTAAACCACGCCATCTTGTCAGAGCTTGCTGATTCGGGAACATTTACGTTATCTGAGCTTCTACACCGCGCTCCACGTCGGAGCAGCGACCGAGACATGAATGACTACATGCATGTGTCCGCTTTAAAAGGCAACGCCATATGCACGAAGAAATTTGATTTGATTGAAAAGTATAATATGCTGTGTTATTGTTATGCTGAATATATACTTTAAAGCTACTGTCCGTCTCTGTACGCATTCGTTTGATTTTTGCGTCCAGCTCGTAGATTGTTATCATGCTCTCTCGTGCTTATTTTGGATATACTTCACAAAAATGTGAATGAAAGGCATTGTCAGTCCTGCTTACGCTCGCTCGCTTGGTGGTCCTGCATCATGGTTGGATTGTATATTTTGTTTACCAAGAGGGCATGAGAAATGACTTCCCCCGAGTATACGGGAGGTCCGCGAGCAGGCGTCAGGCCTCTCCTGAGGAACACTTGACTGCTTCTGCTGACAGGTCACCACAGGACTCGCTCAGACTGATTGACATGTCAGGAAATGAGCAATCACTGCTGTCCAGTTTACCCTTTAATTGCATGAAATGTGTGTGTGAGATGATGAAGTTCGAAATACTTTTCGCTACTTGTTGATGTATGAGATCAGCTATTGAGTATTTATTGCACCTTCTGACTTTCAAATGTCCATGATTTTAAAGTTATTTATTATTGGAAGACAGACCATGTGTGTATAATATATATATATATTATATATATATATATATATCCATATATATATATATATATTAAATATTACTTCAAATTGTAATTCTTTTAAATATTAATTACTGTCTTTTAAAAGTCACACTATTACTGTCTCTGAATTATAATGTGTTACAAGTTACTTTCATTAAAATAACTAATGATGTATGACAAGCCAATTTAAATAGCTCAAATGTTTATTGCAGGTTATCATAAATCTAGTTTAAGGCCACCTTGGTATAGTATGACCTTTTTTTCTCACATAAATTCACATAATCACATGCTACGCTGATAAATGACAAACATTAATCTCAGAATAAAAAGATGAATTAACACGCATCAATTTAAAATGAAATTATTATTATTATTATAGATAATAGTTTTATTGTGTGAATTAAGAAAAAAACACTGAATCTACGTTACAAAAAAGCAGCTTTAGAAAGAAATATTTTAATTTAACATACGTATGCATTGTGAAATATGACATAATCAAAATGAAACAGTAGTGTATATAAAAAAAATAAAAGCCCAAGTAAGTGGTGGCAAATCTTAATCTTAATAAGGGAGTTATTCAGTCGATCATCGATTAATTCAGATTGAATCGATTGATTCTTTTAGAAACAAAGCAGAATGGTGAATCATTGATTTGTTGTTCATTTAAAAACATGGATTCACAATGAAATTCATAATGATGCACAACAGTTCTCCTAGGGATGTATTTTCGCTGGCTACTGACATTATCAGCAGCGTTACGTTATGAATATATATATATATATATATATATATATATATATATATATATATATATATATACATACACATATATATTCTTTACTTCCTGAAGGCCTGAAAATGACTTAAAACTAAATAAACATCACCTCTAAAGTACTTTTGTGCACCTCTACTTAATCCAAAGGCAAATTCATAATTTCATCTTTGTACCCACTTGACACAAGCCTAGAGCTTGCAGGAGACAGGAGACGTATGAAATATGATATTAGTGAAGTGGAAAGGCACAGTTTCCTGTCTCAGGTGTCTAAGTCCTTTCATCAGGTTTTGCTTTCACCACACCGACCCAGAAAGAGACGGGCCACAGCGCAAACGGATTGCCCCGAGGAAAAGGCCAAGCTCCCTTTGGAGGAAATGTGGTCAGCCCAGCTGTTGCCAGGGACAACGGGGCTTTTTACATTGGCCAAACCCAAGACGGATGTTAGCGAGATTCCAGACCTGCTCACCCTCCGGTCGAATGGGCCTGCAGGGGATGTGGGAGCCCCCTACCCAGCAGCTCCTAGATGGATTGGAGTGGCCCCGAGATCTGCTGATTGTTTCACGCCCAAACACTGTGTGGTCTGACAAATGATGGGTCGCAAAGGTCAAAGGGTGGAGCTCCAGTGCCTATTAGTACATTGTTTGAGCTGTCGTTACGTTGAGAACGTGCTGTAATGTTGGCTTGATGGACAGCTGCTGGCTGGAAGGATAGCTTCGAAAAGAAGCGTTTCACTTCGGAATAGCCAATGAGAAATAAATGTTTGGGACAAGCCATAAAAAAAACGATTGGATTAGAAAAGTGAAATGTTTCAGAAAAGTTAGATGTTTAAAGGGGGTGAGTGAGTAAATGAAAGGGATATGTGGAATGGTATTGCAGTCGATTTAGATAAAAAATACAAAGACAAACATTTAGCTGTCTGAATTATTACCATTATCAATATAATCCTTTCTGGGGGAAAAAGTGCATAATGTGCACTGAATGGGATAAAAATTTACTTCCAGATGTTATGATAAAATAAAAGGCCACCTAAGTCTGCTTCAATAAAGTATATTTTCATGACTGTTTTCCAACAAACACTTTTAAAAAGTGCACTTGTAATATTGAGTTTTGCAAATTAAATTTTTCTTTTAATTATATTTTGTCATGATTTATAGCATTTTAAACATTACACATCATTTTGATGTGTTAAATAACATGCTCGCATACTTGATTATAATTTTAATTGCACTAAATTGTAATTTTGTAACACTGTTTTAACATCATTGAGCCAAAATGCTTTACATTTCATGAAATAACAATTTCTGAATATAAAACTTTGACTGTCAGCAGGTAAATAATGACTCATTGTTTCTCATTAAAATTCATAAAAGCAAATCACTAATGTCATAGAATGGCATAGTTTGATTGTAGCGGAGCACATTATATATACAACATTCCCCATCTGCACAAACTGGTTAGTGTACTAGTTAGTAAAGCATTAAAGAAATATATAAACTGCTAAGTAACAGATTATAGATTAAAATACTAGCAGATGAAAATGTTACTTTACTTTTAATCTTTAAAAAAATTAAATGTTTGCAATATCTTCAAATTATTTTTTTAATTTTGGTACACCTTTTTGTCTATATAGGGTTGAAATAACAATAATCCCGTAAATTTGGTTATGCTAGCATGTATTGCTCACCTACATTTAGTTTGTACCATTTTTCAAAAGATTGCCATCACTGTGGTCCAACTGCTTTAATATATTATAGATTGGAAAGCTTCGACAATAGAGTGTTTACACGCTTAGAGCTTTGTCTAGCACTTTCCAACTAGTATGATTTGTTGAAACGGTCTCCCAGATCTTTTGTTTTTCTGCAAGGCTGACCAAACTTATTGAGGTGATGTTCCCCACCGCGGCAAACAATCAACACCACCACAGCGCCTTTCATCAAAACTTGGAGCGTGCAATCAAATCTGTTGGCGCTAATTTATTTCATTAGCGTAATAAGAGCACCGCAGAGAGCTGTCCTTCACTCTCCTGTTGTGAAAACATCATCATTTATTTCCGCAGTGTGAGCTCCCTCTTTGACTTGTCCTCCCTTCACCCCAACGGGTTCATCCGTTCGCGCGGTGAAACTCATGTGATGAATGAGATTAGCCTAATGTGTCAGGCACGAGATGCTTGGAAATGGCTTGAATTACCCTCCGCAAAGCTACATAGCTTCTCTGTGCTGCTTTGCTTGTATCGGCTCAGTGTTTACATTCATTAGCACTTGTCTGAAATGTGTCACGTTCGCACTCCCCTCCATTTTATGCATTGGCTTGGCTCTTCACGTCCATTTGAGACAGCGCCGTTTGGCAAACAGATGCTATCAAGCAAAAAAATGTTTTGTCTGCCTTGCATTAGCAAGACAAACGTTTCCTTCAAGACTTTACATGCCTGCGCACAGAGAGTCTCGCAGCATTATTCTGAGCCAAGCATGTGTACGTTCACTACCTTTTCTTTCTTAAGTTCATTCTTGGGAAACTCAAACAAGGGAGGAGAACACCGTGACACAGTCATAAAGTGGTCTCGCTGGGCCTGAGATGCTTTCAAACTTAACTTGCCGAAACAAGCACCATTATGTGTCCTGGTCCTATGTCCTATGAGTATAGCATGGAGAAGTCATGCTATACAATACAAATCTTGTAGCAAAAGTATAGGGATGTTTGAATTGCACATGAAATGAATTTACCAGATGCATATTTATATTTACACTGCTATTACTTTTGGTCATTTAGCAGACACTATCATCCAAAGCCAATTACAAAGGGCTTGTCCTGGAGAAACGTTGTCTCATTTCACTATGTACTGCAAAGCTATATTTAGTTGAAATGACAATAAAAAGCCACTTGACTTGACTTGAAATGAGGACAATGGAAGCAATCAAAACCAACAAAAGAGTGTTATAAACACATAACGCAGAGCTATCTGAGCCTCTATAGACGGCAACACAACTGAAATGTTCACAGTTGGAAAACGTAGTAAATACATCAGTAAAGCATCCCATGTGTCCCACCAGTTTTGCGATGCTATAAGAATACTTTATTTTTTGCTCAAAGAAAACAACAGTACCCTCATTCACTGAACCATTCTTCTCCTCTGAGTTACGTCTTAAGAACACTTAAGTACTTAAGAACATATTTGACTTAATCAGTGTTGTTTATGTTCAGGGTAATATAAGCATTGTTTACCCTTAGAGTAAGGTGTGCGTATGCATTGTCATACTCTCTATAATGCCAGAAGATGTAATTCAGGGGAGAAGAATGGTTGAGTAAATAATTTTTGTTTTCTTTGCGGAAAAAAGTGGTCAGCATCAATGTATAGCCGAATGTATAGCCTTGCAAAAGTTGAGATACTGACGTCATGTCGACTGTTTTACCAATGTACTAACTTACGTTTCTGGACCTGGATCATTTCAGTTGTGTTGCTGTCTATGGAGGGTCTATCATTCTGAGAACTCTCTTCATATGTTGCATAATTGTGCTTTTAAAAGTTAATGAGGAAATGTATCATTATGAAAACAGTGTTCCTGCAGATTAAAAATAACGCAGATAACATTAAACAACTATTTTACCAAGGGTTAGATATTGATTGTTTGTCGCTATAATCTCTTTTCTTGTCGAATCCTCGTCCACCACGCAATGTTAGCCATTAAAGTGTGCATCAATGTGTACTTCAAATTTATACCGGAAGTAGTACACCATCCAGGAATCATTAGCATGTTCTTTTCAACATACCCTACTTTCGAATATGGCTTGGAGAAACAGTATGCAAATTGGGACACATGTTGGGATGCAAGTCTATATGTCTTATTTTAAATAATAGAATTAGAATAGAGAGTAAGAGGGTCAAATAAAGCAGGGAAGACATGCGTTTTAAGCTGATTCTTGAAGATGGCTGGTCATTCCAGTTGGACAAGTCATTCCACCAGGAGCAAATATTTAAAAGTCAGTGATTTTATGTCACTTTGGGATGGCACAATAAAGCACCATTCACTTGCAAAATGCAAGCTTCTAGAGGCACATAAGTCTGAAGTAATGTATTTAGGTAAAGGGGTGCAGAGCCAGTGGTGGTTTTGTAGGCAAACATCAATGCCTTGAATTTTATGCGAGTAGCTATTGGTAGCCACTGCTTATAGATAAACAGAGATGTGACATGCATTATTTTCGGCTCATAAAAAATGTATCTAGCTACCGTGTTCTGGATTAATTGATAGAACTGGCTGGAAGACCTGCCAAGAGAGCAATGCAATAGTCTAGCCTGAACATAACAAGAGTTTGAACGAGTTGTGAAGCAGCCTCCAAAAAAAAGCCTTATCTTCTCAATGTTGAATACAGCAAATCTGCAGGATCTGACAGTTTTAGCAATGTGCAATGTGCTGATCATCAATCATTACTTCAAGTTTTCTGTGTAGATGAAGGAGTTATGGTTTATGTGCCTAACTGGATGGTGAAATTGTGATGAAACAGAAGCAGTTCTGCCTTGGCAAGGTTAAGTTGAAGGTGATGGTCCTTTATCCAACAAGAAATGTCTGTTAGACATCAGGATCATCAGGATGGAATGAGAGGTAGTGTTGAGTGTCATCAGCACAGCAGTGAAATGAAAAGCCATGTTTCTGAATGACAGAACCAAGCGATGCCATGTAGACAGAGAAGAGAAGCTTTCGTTTGTTGTAGTACTGTACTAATAATTTATTTCTATTGTGTGAATAATATTTAATCATGTAACCAATAAAAAGTAACTCTAGTTTGAACTAATGTAATGTAATTTAATTTAATTAGAAGTACTTAATTTTTGGATTCTGATTATGTAACACAGATTTCATGTAATCATTTACTACAGAGTACTGCTCACTAAATAAGACTCTTAGTCAAATGCTGTTTATACATTGTAATCAAAAAGCAAAAATAATTTTACAGCCTAAATTTGTTGTCTGGGTTGTAATTTGGGATGCACCTGGAAAAACCTACTGTTTTCATTGAAACACCTCAGCAATAACAACCACCCTTACCCTAGAAATGGAATAGAACACACTATATATATGACCTAGTACTGCATTTTTACACTGACAAGCTTTTTTTTTCAGAAAATGTAAGAAATGTAGTTTGTGTTTAAAGTAGCTCTTGAGCAACTGTTTTCGAATTTTGCAATTCTTAAGCATTGTTAAACAGATCTGTTGGATTAAAATGGCCTTTATCCCTCAGTTTTGAGAGGAGATTACGACTGTTATAATAGCACACACACACACACACACACACACACACACACACACACACACACACATACATACAGGTGTGCTTTTCCAGACCGGGTATCATCCATCAGTATGCTTCTAATCCAAACAGACCTTAACCAGAGACAGAAGCTTACACAGAATAATGTCCTCCATTAAACGGACGTACGTATTTGCCAACTGTCTCTCCCCTGTCCACTTGTAAGACAGACAGTGAACACAAATATTAGCACGGCTTGATGGCGCAGCAGAGATCTTGTCATTTAAACGATCTCAACTTTGCAGCTTCTATCTCCCTGTTTTTTTGTCTTCTGGCATTAACGTGGCCCACCAGGGTCAAACTATCCAAACAAAACGACACAGCGGTGCTGACGGAAGATCTAAATATATGTCTGAGTGATGACTTCTTGCACATGAGTGAAGTCTCTTTCCCCACCCCCTTCCACCCCTGGGAGCGGTTTACGGCAAACCTTTTACCCTCAGAAGCGTCTATCAACATTGAACTTTTAGACCTTTCGGTGAGACACAAGGGCTACTGGGATATAATGAAGAGATGCTAATGTATGAGTGGTAAATTGCTAGATTAGTCAAGGGAGTTTTGCATGGATCTATAAATTATTTATGTTACTCAGAATCCATTAGAATGAAAATGGATTATTCTGAGTCGATTTTCCAATAGATATACGGTATAAAAAGCACAACAAATGTTTCTATTCTCTTATATGTCTTTTTGTTGTGTATATTATCTAGGTTGCTTTTGTAATCATGACTTTGTGAGCAAATCATGGTAAGACTTCATCAGCAAAAAAAACAAAAGTGAATGATGATTTCAATTTCAACATCCAACTTGAAGACCAAAAAACAACTTCAGAGAACTTCGTAAATCCTACATCCTATGAAAGGGCTGCAAACGCTAAGTCTTTATAGACACCATTACTGAAATGCAAAAGATGGTGTCACTTTAGCATCTTCCCAGGCCTGACAGATCACCTGAGCTGAACGTTAGCAAACCACTGTGGACAGTTTTGGAGAGACGAGAGAGAAGCAGATTACGTTCTCCATTATCTGTGATTCAACTGCCAGATGTTTTGATCGGTGGTGTTCAGCTGGATACTATTCAGAGGTTTTTCAAAGGAGCAAATGGTGGCAAACACCTTAATAACGAAATATTACCTATTTCCCAGGTGTTGAGACTCTATCATGGGCCAGAAAGGTTTACTTTACGAACGGATGTAGTTCTATGAGCTGCCAGCAGGGGCTAACAAGGCCAGGCCAACTAAACGAACACAATATGAATAAGGGAATTTTGTATGAATTTTGTATTGCTTGGGATTAGAACATAAATGTAATGTTCTGAAAATAAATTAAAGGGGCCTCTTCAATCCATCTAGCATGTTTTTCATGTAACCATCCTTCATACTGTTCCGTTTATATTAAGAACATACAGCACCCTTCCAAAACGATTTTGTGTAGAGCGAACTTTAAACTCTAACGTGACATTATTACAGACTTTGCACAAAAACAGCTTGGCGTTGGGTCACTATTTTTTTTTTTTTTGTTGTTGGAGATTATAAATTGAAGGTGCTCTTTGCACAGCCAAGGCACTGAGAATGGGATGAGGAATGTTATTACAGCTGTGTTCTTTCTTATTGCAGGGGAAGTGAAACAGCAAATTGACTCATGAAGGAACAATTAACAGTCTCTCTTTGTGGGCAAGGAATGAAACAGCTGAACTTTAGGAAGAGAGAGCAGCTAGCCACAAGAAGCTTCTCAAACGGTAACCGCTAAACTCCAGTCAGCGTGCAGCCAGTATGGCGGTAATTTGATTGGACTGATGGTCTAATGGCGTTTGAAGTGAGCCTGGGGCCCGGGCCCCAGCGAGGGGGCTGAAATGCGGTAAGACGTGTGGAGCTAACTGATGAAACGGACGCCTGGTGACTTAAGCAAAGGAGCGGCGAATTAGAGCATTGTGACCTATCAGCAAGCATCAGCTCAGGTCACTCAATGACAGCCCCTATTAGACGTACCGCTGCGCAAACCGCACATGCCAGGCGGCGTATTGAAATGGAGGAGGCCTGCCGGCTGCTTGGTGGGGCCGTGTCGCGAGCTTTCCGTACCAGTGACCAGGATCAAGGCCATCTGAGCAGGCCCGGCCCGATACTTTCTGTCACTCCATTATATGGCATGGGCGGCGTGTTTCATGCCTGGTAAATGAGGTGACAAGGAAAGTCAACCTGACCTTGAGATGAAGGGTCCACCACACTGCAGGTTTCTGCTTCTTCAAAATGAACGGTGATGCAGGAAAAAACAGTGTCTGTGCTGTGTAGATGCATTTGAAATGTAATGTGTGAGGTTTATTAAGCAACTAAAATTGCTGCCAACGAGCAAAGGAATTGATGAATGCAAGTAAATAAAGTTAATATAATAAATAAATACATTTTTAAAATAGTTAAAAATATATAATGATGAAAAAAAAAATATATATATGAGCAATTTATCATGGTAATTTACCACAGTTGATTCTACAAAATAATATTACTGCCAGAATAATTTAGTTGTTGTTTGTCCATTGGAAAAATATTTCACTGAAATATTAGGATAATATTTTATATAATATTTGCATGCTAACTGAAACTATTATAAATCTATTTAAATATAAATTACTTTCAGTTAGTTGCAATTTAATTTAAAATAAATAAATGCAAATATGAAGCGATAAATGCAGTCATTTTAAAAAGTAGCACATTTAAATAAATATGACGTTTTGAAGCATAACAGTATTTACTTATATAGTAAAATATGCTCTGATAATTGCATTTATGTATTTATTTAATGAATTATTCATTCATTCCTTTATTTTATTCATGCATTATATATGTAATTTTGTAGTTCACTAAAATGCATTTTTAACTAATTTCTGAAACTTAAATGTTATTGTATGCAGTATTTGGGTTAACCCAATAGTTATGTACTAAGATTACATTTTTTGAGTAACTAGTAAAGTAAAGCATTGCTTTTTAATTTAGAAAGAAAATATATTTTTTCAATATGGTTTTCCTATTTATTGACTCACAGGTTTCCTGTTCCCAATCAGAAGTTCATAGGTCTTGTGTGCGCAGCGTGAATAAAGTGCAGACTAAATGTGAACAATCATGCCCTGCTCATATTTAAAAAGCAACGCAAAGATAACGTAACACATTACTTTCCATAAAAAGTAACGTAATCCGTTACTTTTTTTTAGCAATAACGCACTATTGTAATGCGTTACTTTTAAAATGAACTTTCCCCAATACTGATTGTACGATTAGTTGCCAATTTTATAGATTCAAAATACAGATGTTATTATGGTGCATTTTTTTCTTTCTTCTTTAAATCTTAAGGTAAATAACCTCTTTGCACGTGAAATGAGTAACAGCACTCAGTCATGGGCATTCGGTTTCCTGTTAGGTCAATTATAGCCTGAGCCGCTCCATTCATAACAGCTTCTTTGCAGAGCTGCATTACATTATGACAGGATCACAAAACAATCTGCTCTGAAATGTGCCACAGAAACAGTTGAGGTTGGACTGAAATCATCAGGGACCTTGTTAAATATAAACTCCAGCCACTTGTTTCTTTATGCAAAGCTGGTGGTACGACCCCACATCCAGGAACACCGCAATGTTTGGCAAACTCCCCCCACATCTTACATTAATTATATGCTAGTTTAGACTTTTGATTAAAGGCATGACGTTCGCTGCGCAGTTTATACTGGCAATGAAGGGCCTACTTGGATTCTTCGACTGACTTGTAAAGTGACCAACTATACGGTTCGTTTTGTTTTTACGTGTTTGGAGGCGGCCTATTTGAAATAACTGAATCCACAACCCAGTTCCAACCCCAACCCCCCCAAAAAAACCTTTGATTACACGATTTTTGACCGATATAACTAAAAAAGTGGAATACACACTCGCTACTTAACCTACTATTAATTGCCATGAGCTAAATTCCGAATACCGAAATTTCATCCCATAAATATAGCATACAGTCAAACATAATTGTTGTTGTGGTCAGTCGCCACATTCCCATCTGTACTTTCTGCTGTCTTTATTGTGATTACTCCGGCCAAATAAAGGAAGATGAAGTTGTGTAAATATTTATAAGCTTGTAATGTCTGCTCAGTGACCAAAACAATCTTCTGCCACGTTCTTCCCATCTCTGAGAGAGAAAAAAAAAAACAACTCCTGGAAGCAAGCATCCACAGGGACTTTCTGCCTAATCTCTGGAACTTAAACGCTAGCTAGCAGGAAACATTCTCAGAACTTTGGCTAACGTTCTAGAAATGTTCCCTCGAAGTTCTCTCAGCTCTTCCAGTAACGGTAATAGAACGTTCTTTCGAAGGTATCTGATCTTTAATAATGTTCGCAACACATTAAAAGGGTCATGAACTGAGAAATCACATTCAATGGCGGCTTGGGGAACGTACAACACCTTGCTATTACGTCGCTGCCTATTTAGCCCCACCCACAGATTCGAGCACGTATCGCAGGTCTACGCAGAAACCAAAGGATAAACTATATTTTTTGGTGAACTTTATTTTTAACGTGCCAGACCATGTCAGTAAGTCCTTCGTTCAATTCATTTCACAACCTGGGCTCATTTGAAATATGTGCATCTAAGTACATTTCTGCAGCACCGTGATTACTTTACTGCATGTTTCACGGCAGTTTTAAAGTGAGTGGCACTAAAATGCGGGTTCAATACGTGAGCATTGTTTTTGTGGTACATATTTAGGTACATATTGTGGTGGTTCACAATTCGAATGTCAGAAGAGAGTCTCTACAATTTTTATTCTTGTCATAAAGAAGTTAAATCACGTTACCAAGCTACCAAGCAAACAAATTGCGAAAACTAATAATAAAAAAAAAATTATGTGCATGGAGCTGGATATGTGACGACATGTTTAAAAATATTGATTTTCAAATCTTGCATGTCAAAATTGTTTTACTGCCTCTAGTGTTTATTTTAACTGGAAACAGCAGCGATTTGTATGTATATATATATATATATATATATATATATATATATATATATATATATATGTAGTCATTATTTTTATTGAATAAATTGCTTAAGATTACTTTATAGTTTTAATAATAATAAAAAAAATTATATTAGTTAATAGATATAATAAAATTATTTTTAAGAATTTTGGTAACTAATTCTATGTTCAAAAGAATAAAATAATTCACATATTTTAGAACAGGTAGAGAGAAAGTAAATGCTAAAATAATTTTGGTGAATTCCATGTCATTAAGATGCTGCTTCAAACTGATGGAAGATTGTTCTTCAGATATAGAACGGTGTGAATGGCTTGTTTCAAACCAGTAAAACCATCTTACGCTGGTTTAATAGGTTTTCTTATACTCCAAATGGTTATGCAAATGGTTATGCAGCAAGTATGAATAAATATAAGCCTTCACCTTTATTTAGTTCTACCTGCATTTACTCAGATGTAGTCTTAAAATACATGAGATGCTCAATAACCGTGTTTAACAGCAGTGACACTTTAAAGCTGCTGAACGTGTTTGCATGCAGATCTGTTGGAATTAGTTCATGAATCCATCCAAATTAGCCTTTTGACCAGCTTTTAACTGCTGTCTTCTTAATTACATGGCTGTTTACACAGTATGTGTGGTCTGTTTACACTGACGTACGTTGAGAGAGAAAAGCGCTGCTCGCACATGAGTGAAAAACCCAACGGTAATAATTGAGTTCTATTTGAAAGGAAAATAAGCAAATGCCTGGTAAATTTCAAAGAGTAATATTTGCTTTGGAATCCACGAGCACAGGGTGCACGACTCCAGGCTAGGGAAAGATCGTCTACGTGCCGCTGAGAGATTTTTTTATTTATTTTTGGTTAATAACCATAACCTTAACCCTAAGCGTAGTCATCCAAGTGAAGATAATGATCATCTGAAGTCATTTTAAGAGTGAATGTAGGTATTATACACATGCTTAAGGGGACATTTTAAACATGACGCGGCTAGTTGATATGAAGTAAAATACTGGTGTAACTGTAAATTAATGTCTGCCGATCTTTTCCGAACTTTTCTATCAGTAGTAACGATAATATTAATAATAATCACGTTGAAAAGTTATTAAATAAAATGTTATATAAAAAGATAATAAAAGTCAAATGTAATAAATACCAATTTAATATTTTTATTTAATTCTTTGTTTGCACTACTACAGAGATTTGTTGAACTAGTAATAAAGTAAATGACTTATTTTCTAATATTGCACCAATGTTTTCTCATTTAATTGTTTAGTTAGCTCTTATAATAATAATAATAATAATACTGCTGTTGGTGGTGAAATATAAATAAAATAAATTAAATATATTTTATTAATTATATTAAATTTGATTATATTAATATTTATATATATATATATATATATATATATATATATATATATATATATATATATATATATATATATATATATATATATATATATATTTTTTTTTTTTTTTTTTTTTTTTTTTATAACAACCAGCTGTACGATATCCCATGGCATTAGAAAAGACGTAACCTACAGTCTTTCTTTTCTCTCTCTCTCTCTTTCTCATTTGCCAATAAATTCACAAGTGGACAGTATAGTGCGACCAGATGGAGAAAAGACTGACAGATACGGCATGACTGGGACACCCTTTAGCATCCCTCGCAATAAAGCTGAGGCCCTCCTCTGGTGACCTTCTATCAGGCCCAGGCCTAAGCACATAGTCACCAAGTGCCCTGTAAATGCTTTACGAGCGCAGGCATACTTTCCAGCGCACACCCCTCATCAGATAACCGGCTCACGCTGCAAATTCCCCCGATGACATGGGCCATGAGAAGTTGATGGCTGCAATGATATCTGGAACAAGGTGCTGCAACCAAAGAATGCCTGACTGTGGTTGAAGATTTCTCTTGCTCACCAGATAAGGGACAATCCTGTTTCATTGCTGACTCAGCCTTATCTACGCGTCTGACAAGTCAGCTCAGATGCCATCGACCGACCACCTCACTCACGGCTCCTGCAGTTTAATCACCGTCTTCTAATTTTAAGCGACTGCACTTTTTGAATCTGGAGTCTGATTTACTACAATAAAAGAAAGAGTCCTGGTTGCTTTCTGCCAGGACGTTATCCATCATTTTTTCTTTAAGCATTGCGTTGCGATGCATAATTTAAAATAGCCTAAAGCACCTGCGAAAAAAAAAGCATGAAAAATTTCGACTTTTTAGTTTTTACAGCTTTTTTTATGCCACTTTTCCACTGCATGGTTCGGCACGGTTCGGTTTGGTATGGGGTTGGGGGATTTCCACAGTACCTGGTACATTTTTAGTACCACCTCTGCTGAGGTTCCAAGCGTACCTTACCGTTACCAAAACGTGACATGTCCACTCTGCTAAACACCGATTGGTCGGAGAGCATCGTTACTACCCGCGTCAATGAAATTACGTAAAACACACAAAGACCTGCTAGATTTAAATCAGCACAGCCAATGAAGGAACGAACGCGACTGTTTAGAACAAGCGCACCTTCTTACAACCACCGAAAAAAGTTTTGTGGTCTGTTAGTTAGGAAGTACAGACGTTTCTCTCGTCGATAGCAAAGCAGCAGATCGAGCAAGAGCTTGATGTGGCGACGTGGAATGAAATCGTTTTCCAGGAGTCACAGTAGTAGAGGCGGTGCGACTATAACGCACGGATAATCCCGCCCACGCTAAAGAGGTACTAAACCGCAGTGGAAACGCAAACCGAACCGAGACGTGCCGTGCTGTATTGAACCGTGCCAAGCCGTACCACGCAGTGGAAAAGCGCCATTAGTGTGTAGTATCAGTCAGTTCAGCTCTTCACTGGATTATTTGGGAGTCTCTGGCTTTTTAAAGTGACGGTATATCATTTTCACACTGTCTCCTAAAGTTACTCAGCAATGCTCTGTACATAAAGCACATGACTGCTGTATAGGTTTCTGTTCTCTCAGTGCCAGACATGCTTTCATCAACAGCCCACTCCAAAAGCTCCATCCTGCGCTTCCAGGGAAAGAAATTAATTAATTTAAATTAAGCCACACTAGGCTGCGTTCAGCCCTAATAACGGCCCTGTGGGAGGACTCCCAGCCCAGAGGGAGTAGGGAAAAAAACCTCTGCATCTCTGGAGATGTAAACATTGTAACTGATGGCAAATGGCAAGCTGTTTTTTCAAGAGCTTGGAAAGAATAATGAGAGACATTATTCCAAACAAAATAAAAAAAAGACTAATCATTTAAACTGTAATAGTAAGTAGATGTTACCCTATCGGATGGTGAGAACAAATGGGAAATGTAACAATTCTGGGGCCTCGTTTATAAAGCACGCATACGATCAGATTCTTAAATCCACTCCAAAGCTCATATTTATAAAAAAAACGTCTTTGACATTGAAAAGTGCTTAGAGTCACACCAGGGTCTGAGCAGATGTAGGCCTATGCACTTTTTCATTGAGGTGTATTGCAGGTTTTTGAAAATGTAAGCTGTTCTTGCAGTTCGCTGCTCTAAATTATGATGATTGGTGATATTTTATATGTTAATGACATTAATTAGGAGTCATTTACAAGCAGAGAGCTAAAACCGTTTATTTTCGTACGAGTTCAAGATCATTTGCATTTCACACCTGAAAGTGAGGGGTATGTGCGTTTTCCTCATCGTACGTACGCATTTAGGAGAAACTTCAAATTTAATGTTTTCTGCACAACATCTTATAAAAGAGGTCCCTGATACCTTCATCACATTTAAGATGTCCATTTATCTTAAAAAAAGCTGCAAGTTTTTACTAAATAAATCTATAAAGACATTTTAACTTTCACTTTAAATCAAGTTAAAGCTTCCTCCAGTGAAAAGCATTTTTCTGTGCCCATCTACCATATTTGTAAAAAATTGTTTTGGACTCTTTTTATTTGCAAACGATACTTGATCTGTGCATTATTTTCAATGGACAAAGCAACATTATGGATAAAGTACTCATTTGAAACTCTTAATGATGGATTTGTTTGATTACTTTTGCTTCACAGGATGCTAATTGACGAAATAGAGTTACTTTTTTTTGTTAAGCTGTTTGAACTCTCATTCTGACACCATCCATTCACTGCAGAGGATCCATTGGTGAGCAAGTGATTCAATGCTACTTTCTCCAAATCTACAATCTTCTCCAATTTTACCTTTTTTCTCCAATTCTACCTTTCTCCAAATCTTCATTAACCAGGATTTGGACATATGACTGGGTTGCTCTCCCAGTCCACTTCTGAAAGAGAACACAGAAGCGTCCCGCTGAAAGACATGTGATGAACACTATCGTGAACTGGCTGGTCTGAGCGCTGTAACCGTACCTTGAACACATGTTTTTGCTGAGGAGCTGAAAGATGGCACTCTCAGGGCCAGAGTTGACTTCTTCTAACCTTGAGCAAATATAAAACTGATTTACCTCCAGTACTCCTGTTTTCTGCATAGGAAAAGGACACAAAAGAGACATTGAGGCAGCAGCAAATTGTTTATTTTCTTTGGAACATTCCAGCCGTTGATAGATATTTCCCTCGCCCAAAACGCCTGTAACATTTCTCCACACTTAGAATGTATCACGCTCTACCTTTGTTTCCTGAGCCCTTAGTCTTAAAGGGGTTCTTTTATGCTTTTCGCTTTTTTTTTTACTTTGCTGTTTGAGGAAAAAAACACAAGATCTGCAAGTTTACAAAGAACAGGAATAATCACTAAAGACAAAAAAACTTCTTAAGATCTAAAACAAAAGACTCATTGGGACTGCAGGACGCTTCTTCTGGATATTGTGAAGTCACAGTGTCAGTCGTTAATTAATTCCAGTGCAATAAATAAATAAATAAAATAACCAGTCTTATTGGAAATGTTGTACATGCTTTACCCATGTTTCTGAAAAACCTATGTGCATGAATTTCTGTAGTTTCCAGGTGAAATTAACACTAGACTGAATTTTATTACTTTCTACACAAAATGTGCATTACATTTGAGAAATATTTTTCCTCAATACCTTTCAGAATATTATGTGAAGCTATTTTAAAATGGTGTGCGATTTGAAAATCGATACTTTTGAACGTTAGCGTCACAACCGTCTCACGCAGGTTTTCTAACTCGCATGATATTGCACTTGTGAGATTAAGTACTCTGGTACAAATCACTACAGTTCCACAAAACACATCAAACCTGCATCAGCGAGTTAATTTTATTTCACTATGAGGCTTAGGGTTGGGTTTGGAAGTAAGCTATTTTTCAACACAGCATTAACCTTTTAGCAAATTCTAAACCACTGCAACAAGAACCTGAAGCAATGTAATAAAACTGCAGCAATACAAGCCTGTACCAATGTAACAAATACATGGTCACGGTCCTGTACTGAATACACACTTTAGCGCCACTCACTGGATATTTCAATTGGAAATTTGCAAAACATGCAATAATAAGGTTTGTCGCCACAAGCACTTATTTTCAGTTATGTTGGGTTAAAAACAAACAAACAAAAACACATCAATAAAATTCATGCTTGCAAAGGCTCTGCACAATCCTTTTGTTCGTAAACATTTAATTGGGCTTTATTTGGTAAGGCAAAATATATGCAATCTTTGGTCATCGTGTTTGGGGAGAGGAACGAAACGGGTGAATTTCCCAAAAGCATCGATAGCTAACTATGGGCATAAACTCTGTTAAACTATATTAGTAACGATGAAACTTGCAACCAAAATGTGGGTGCTGGAATAATGTAAAACTCTAGTCCACCCCAAAAACAAGGGCATAAAAGGGCCACCTATTTAATCCCTGTACAGTGGTGGGAATCCACAAATCTCAGTTTTCCCCCAGTTGTATTTGTAAAAGTTTCAGAAAGGTTTGCAAATCTATTTTTAAAAATAGCTGAGATTTTCACTTTCACTCACTCAGGCTTTCCAACTCTCTGTTGGCATAGAGAGCTTCTCAACAAAATGCCAGAGTAACCAGATCTCCGCACACGCGAGTCCTGTTACAACTCCATTAATGACACCAGATGACCCACGTGCTGCTCTCAAGAGAAGATTCCAGCAAAAGTCGTCTGCATGCATGATGTCATTTCAACTTTAGACTAAACTGGACTGTCTAAGATGGCTCAGGTTCTGCAACCTGAGCTGTATTCTTACAGTCAGATTTGTTTTGCATTGTAATTCTTCCAGTCTAAGACACTCAGTTGAGTTCTGAGAATTCAGACTATTTTGGCACTGGTCTTGGCGCCGTAAAACTGATCCATATTGGAATGGACTTGTCACTCAGCAATTCCAGGAGGCAATAAAGAACTGTGCAGGTCCCAGAAGGCAATATTTCAGTCATCAGCCCTCTCTGGAAGGAGGACAGGGATTTATCCGGTGGGACTAGAGGTCAGAATGAATCCCCGCCTCCCTTGAACCCCTGCCTTAGAAATGACTTGCATCTATTTGACATGTTTTTTTCTGTGGCTATTACTTGGTTGCTAGGTAGTTATTAGGGATCATTTTTGATGGTTGCTATGGTTTTCTGGGTGGTTCGTAGGTGGTTGATAACTAGTTGATAAGGTGTTTTCTCTAGGTGGTTGTTAAGACTAGTCAGTTGTTAAAGAGTTTTTTTTTTATTACTGTTGGCTGGCTTGCTAGGGTGTTTTGGAAGGTTGTTAATGTGTTGCTACATGGTTGCTAGGGTGTTCTGGGGCCAGTTGCACTTAGCCACCATAATAAAACTTAGCTTGTCTCAAGAACTAGTTTGACTAGTTAGCAGATGCCAAGTGTTAATCACTTACTTTCAAATACAAATAAGAACAATCTACCTTTCAACTGAATTTAAAAAGTAATGACCAATCTTGAAGAAAACAAAAAAAGAAATAGGTGATTAAAGTTTTAAAACTAAACAGTTTATGCAACTGGCAACCTAGTAAATGGTTACTGTGGTAACCATGGTTACTAATGTTGCTACGGTGTTCAAGCTGGTTGCATTTTACTAGATGTTTCGGCATGTTTCTAGTAAGATGTTAGGGAGTATTTTACAGCTGTTGTTGTATGCTCAGGCATTGTCAGTTGGATGCTAGGGTGTTTTGGAAGGCTGCTAAGGTGTTGCTACACGGTTTCTAGGGTGTTCTGGCTGGTGGCAAGGTAGTTCTTGCTAGTTTCATGGTGCAGTCAGGCAGTTACTAGGATGTTTTGGTTGATTTCTACTCAGTAGGTTTTTGGGTGCCTGATAAGGCATTGTCAGTTTGGTGCTAGTGTGTTTTAAGAAGTTGCTAAGGTATTTTGAAGGTTTTGCTATGGTGTTTTCTAGCCAGTTTCTAAGGAATGTTTTTACAGTTGTTTTTGGGTGGGTGCTAAGCTATTATTAGTGATAGGGTGTTTGGGAAGTTGCTAAGGTATTCTGACAGTCTAGTAGGTGGTTATGGATGGTTGCTATGGTGCAGTCAAGCAGTTACTAAGATGTTCTGGCCAGTTGGGAAGTTTAGGCTGGTTGCTAGATTTTTGGGAGTATTTTACACACCTATTTTGGATGGTTGTTAAGACATTGTTAGATGTGTGCTATAAGCTATTTTGGGATGACTGCAACGTGAAATGTTGAAATGTGGTTGCTAGGATGTTGCTAAGGTGTATTTCTGGGTTGTTTTGCTGGTGGGGTAGTTAATTAGGTGCATTAGTTGATGGGTGTGGCTATAGGCTGATATATTTTGCAAGGTTAGACCCGCAACGTTACTTATTTTGGACTTGAAAAATAATTGAGAAATGCATAAGAGAAACCATCTCAAATGTTTCACATAATTTACTGGCTCATGTTTGCCTGGGAAGTAAAATCTTCCCCACTGAACTCTGACCCCTCAAGGTATTTTATCCTGCTAGTGCTCTAGGTGCAAAATAAGACATGCACTGGAAGTCATAGATGTCATTCAAATCTCTCCATAGCTATATAAATGTGATAACCATATACTCTGTACACTGGGCCAAAATCATGAAAATGGAACAAAATCAGTCCTCTGTATGGAATGTGTTGGTCCTGTTGAAATTGGAAAGCAAATACATCAAATGACAAGTAAATAGCACATTGCTGAAATAAAGTGAGAAAGAAAGAAATGTTAGAAGCCGAGAAAGAGAAAAAAGAAACCTGGGCCACAAAGGAAAAACATGAAGAAACAGTTCACGGGGCCAGCTGGAGGTGGCGGACTGGCCCCCGCCAGGGACTGTTCCCATACACTGTGTTAATTTGTCTGTTTGACAGAATCAGTGGACAGCCTGCTGGAAGTCTGCCCAAACTGCTCAACTATTTCCTGAATGGGACTCCCTCCTCCTCTTCTCTCTCTCTCTCTCTCTCTCTCTATCTCTCTCTCTCTCTCCACCCCTCTGCTCTATCTAACCTGTCTCTTTGACCAAGGTAAAAACCTTTTGTCATGTTTTGCTTTGACAACAGCTTTCTGTTGACCATCTTGAGCCCGATATGAAATATATGTGATATTCCCAGTTTATTGAAACAAAAGTAGAAATAGTGTACAGTATTAATTGCACGCACCACTAACATTAAGGTATATAATTCATCCAATAAACAAAAGCCTAGACCATTCATCTATATTTACATATTCACATTCCTGAGGATGTTAGTTTAAATTTCAGCTAAAGCAATATTTCAGCTCCAATCACAAGTACAACTACATGATCAAAAATTCAGACAAATCAGGAAACCATCGCTGCATCTCAGAAGCATAATGGAAATTCTTTAGAAACCTTGAAAGATCCCTTCAGATTGTTCATCTAAATCCTGCAGGAATAATGAAGTGATAACATTTCTTACTGAGTGTACTGACACCGCACTGTACTACTGACACCAAAACCCTTAAACTGGAAGATGAGTTAATGATGTCTTCTTCATTAGTTTAACCAGCAGGTTCAAGCCACATGCTTAGTAATCATCGTGACTTTGAATCATTTGAAAGCTTACAGATTGTGTCCATTTGAAATCTGACTTTGTTTTACCATGGAAATGGTACCTTAACCTCAATTGTACAAAATTCACCACAATATTCACTTTGCCTAATCTTGACAAAACACATATCGCTGAATCGTTCTGATCTCGGGTTTTGTATTTGGTGGTTATTTTGTGATAGAAGTGTCCCTAGCTACGCCTGAACTAAATCTCACCTAATTTTTTACTAATTTATATACATACATTGTTTAATCTTATGCCTTTTGAGAGGTTTTAAGAGGGTGAAGAGTAAAAGGTTAAGAATGAACAATAGCTTCTGAATGGTCCATCAGCTACTCCAGCATCCAAACCAGCAGAAACCGGCCTGCATCAAATTAAAAATTGACGCTGGTCTTTTTTAGTAGGCCACAACCCTAGCGGGATCCCAAATGTGTCATTTCCTGTTCTATAACAGATCTTCAGACATGTCACTCCACATTTCGACACTTGGCAGCTTGGAAGAGCATTGTGTTTGTTTCGGGAAGTCGGCACCCTGTGTGTGAGACTGAGTAATGAACACTTCTTGTGGCAGAAGAGGGTGTAAGGTCATAGGAGCATTTGAGGGTCTTAACATCTGCCATCTCTTAGCATATATGAAATTAGGAATATTACAAGAAAATTTATAGAGCAGAAGGAAATTAATTGGCGACTCAGACACTGCAACTGCGGTCCCTAACGTCTAGCGTAATGCCTGTGGAACGCCCCACTACACATATTCATTCTCACAGCTTTGTTTAATACTGCCACAAACCCAATGGACTCTATGAAGTGTCTTTTCCTCTCATAGGAGCGACTGCTGCTCGTTGCTTAATGACCACAGTATTGACGGCATGCCTAGGTACAGCCACAGGGGTCATCTAATGAAGCCCAGCTGACCACCAGACGCCAATTAAAACTTCTTAAAATTATACTCCAACTGACACAGCTCTACAAATACCCAGACTGCACGGCATGGTAACAGTTTGTGATTAGAGCTCAGTTAATAATTTTAGCACTTGTGTATTATGGTTTTCTGTGACTAATACAGGATTACAGAGGTTAAATAAAGGTGAATATGGTTGGGAAATGCGCCCAGTGCAGTTTTACAAGACGGGATGTGTCTTAATGAGTGAAATTTGACCTAGCACTGAGTTTTGGTGATGTTTAACGTGGTGTTTGCCGGTGTGTATCTTCCTTCATAACAAATCACTGTCGAGTTTTCTGAAGTCTGAAGTTTATGCTTAAAACTAAGAGAAAAACCGCATGCCTGATCTCATTTATTAATAATTATATTAAACATTAAGATATATCACATGTCATGATGTAATTGTGAAGTTGATTTTATGGCTGATATAGGTAAAAAAAAATCTGGCCCATCCTACATTAATCTTGTTGAATATCCTATTTCAATCTTAAGTACTGTACATCATGTAGTATTACATTAGTCAGATGGGTTACAAAGAGTTTCCAATTGAAAAGGAATGTGTGTGTGTGTGTGTTAGTGCTGTCCAAAATAAAATAAAAGTTTTTCTTTATATAATATATGTGTGCATACTGTGTATATTTATTATGTATGTAGAAATGCAAACACATGCATGTATATCTTTACCAAAAATATGTTATGTTTATATATATATATATATATATATATATATATATATATATATATATATATATATATATATATATAGAGAGAGAGAGAGAGAGAGAGAGAGAGAGAGATAAATAGATAGCTATAGATATATAAAGTTGCTGCACACACAACTTTTGGAAGGTTTTGGTAAAGTTTTGGGACACATTTTGTCCCACGTCTCAAGAATCAGTCTGCTGTTTCTGTTTGCTAGTCTTGTCACGTGTGGAGCATTCTCTGTTTCACACAACCATCTCTGTTTATGACCCCCTGTCAACACAAGCAACTGTCTGCTTTCAAGCTTTCACACACCAAAATAATTCCACACACACACACAAAGATCAGCACTGTCAAACACACACACACACACACGCACACACACACACACAGAACTCCTGAACGGTGAGCAGTTGGACGCCGATGTCAGCTGAGGTTAGCAGAGAGCCTGAGGCAAGATGGCATAGTGAAACACAGACGCCTGGTGAGATGTGGACATACAAATACAGACACACACACCAGTTCAACGTCAGTTGTTTCCAGTATTCTGCTCATGGTCAAGGACATAGTGGAAAACGATAGTATGAATAAATGATTAGCGGTGAACACACACTTGCACCTTCTGGTTTTTAAAGGAACAGCTCACCCCAAAAAATAAAAATAAATCAAAAATATCTCACCACACTATCCAAGATGCAGATGAGTTTGGTATTGCATCAGAAGTCCATCATTTGTTTAATTGTTGGTCTGGATTAATATGGATTATTGTGATGTTTTTATCACCTGTTTGGACTCATTCTGACGGCACCCATTCACTGCAGAGGATCCATTGGTGAGCAAGTGATGGAAGGCTAAATTTCTCCAACCTGAGGATAAATACATTTTCAGTAAATTCACTTTTTTGGGTGAACTGTTCTTTTAACATGGACTTTATTATTCACATGTCTCACCGTTGCCGATTTATACTGACAAAAATGCCATTTAGATTTGTCAAAAAATAGTTCTTGGAGCCCACTGGTAATGTACAGTATGAGCAACCAATACAGTGTCATATTAAGCTTGGCGCCAGCTAAACCCGCTTGTGCGTGTGTATTTATTCATTACGTGAATTAAATGTCAGTATGAACTCGGATTCAGCAGTATGTTAACTTACCTGAACTCATTTGAAAGGGCCTGAGGCTACTTTACACTAAACACTTCCTCTTCACACAATGTACCATTCACCAGGAGCACATCCCCACGGTGTACAACCCCACCTCCACCCATACAAACACTGACCTCATATCCAGGTCAGCCTGATACCTAACTCCAGTTTCATTCTAGAGCCTGTCACATCAAAAAGGCAATGAGTGAAAAGAGGGAATATCCACCCTTTAGAGATGTCAGCATCATTATACACGGAAAAGACATGATAGTCCATCAAGAGCGGTTCTCCATCTTGATGGTCTTTAGGTTCTTATGCTATAAACGTCGTTCATTGTGAAGAATGTGTTGACTGCTTTGAGAACACATGGTATCTTCCCTCTGGATGGCAATGCATTTATAACTCAAAATTTATAACTCGCAATTTTATATTTCACAATTTGTGAAATTCAAATCTGTAAAGTAAGAAACTCATCTACATTTTAGATGGCCTGAAGAGTTTGTCTTAAAAATTTACACTTTTTTATGTTTCTTTTGTTGTTGTTTTTAATTATGAACTATTATGTTTTGGGGTTTTTCATGAACATTTATGTATAATAATGAATATTTGAATATTTATAAAAAAAATTTTTTGATAATTTTTTTATGCTTTCAGTTTTCATTTCATGTGTTGTTGTTTTTTTTAAATTTCATTTGTTAGTTTTTTTCCAAAAAAATTTTGTTGTGTGATTTTTTTTTTTTTTTTTTTTCAAAGATTTTTGCTTTAGTTTCATTCATCTTTGAAACATAGCGGCAAGGTCCTGCATGACATCTTCCAATTTAGAACTTGTAATTGTGATTTTATATCTCACAATTTTAATTTGAGAGATAACTCGTAATTGTGTGAAAAATTACGAAACAGAATTACGAAATATAAACCCACAACAAAATTTGTAAAATTTAAACTTGGAATTACAAGGGGGAAAAAATAGAGAAATCCAATGTTTTTTTGTTTTCACACAGAGCTGAGGGACAAATTTAATAACAATTTAGAGATAAAAAACTCAACATTTATGAGAAGAAAAGTAAGATTTGTGAGATATAGACATTATGTGTAATTAGGTCAGACCATGTCTAGACCATGCTGGTCAGAAGTTATTTAAAAATAATAATAATTATAATAGTAATGCTAATTGCATGACTGAACAAATTGGTTTGCTCAACCTTGTATTGCTGCTTGGTATCAAATTTTTATCTATTTTCATAAATGCACGATCCAGTCATCCGATATAATCCAGAAATCTCCACAAAGTGTGATCTGTTTTGCACCGCAAATGAACAAATGCTGTCAAGAGAGCAGTAAACGCTGCACTGGGACCCTGGGACTTGTAATGCAGATGTTGACATTGCTTTTCTCCTTCCACAGAGCCATTCACGAGGGAAAGCCAGTCAAAAGGCATCAGTGGAATGAACCAGGCGGAGTGAGTGTGTACGTTCTTGTTTTACACTCTCTTTAAATTAAGGTACTAAGTGCAGTTGGTCCACACTTGACCTTTATTTCCTCATGGACGTAAAGGTTGGCTCGGAATTAGATAAGGGCTTTCCAGTCCCCCCGTGTCCCGGGTTGGATTTGGAGTAGGAGTGGTTTTGGCAGCGAGAGAAGGCCCAAACATGTGGAGCGCTGCTTAATTCTCAGCTATTTCAAGCCGGGGTCAACTGTTAATGAGCTCCACTCTCACAGCAGACTTTCTGCCCACAGGAATAGTGTTGATTGAGGGGGAAAAAAGAAAAAGAAAAAGTTTAACTCAGAAAAGGCGGTCTCTGTTTTTGCAATAAACTTCTCAAGGTCGCATTCTATCCTCGTTTCATGCCGCATTCAGAGCTAGCGACGCACATTTAAAATCAGGCTAACAGCGTTTAGCATATTAAGGGCGGCCGCACAAACCCAAACGCTTCTCGGTTTTGTCGTGAGGTTTAAAAAAAAACCAAAAAAACACTGGAAGTGGAAGTTTTAATCTTGCATCCAATCTGTGCATTTTAACAAGGAAACAGCCTCAGCGTGTTTTCTTTGGCCACTTTTTTTTTTTTTACTCCAGCAACCAGTGCGGGCTAATGGAGCCAAGAGGAAAATATCTGGGACGAACGTTTCTATGGGCAATTAAGTATGACTTAACATTTATACAATTCAGCCATTCTGAGAGATGCCTGCTGTGATAGGGCAGAGAACCCGTGTGTGTGTGTTTGGCTTCTGTCACGTCTGCCCGAGTCAGTGAGTGTAATGACAGCTCCGCTAAGGCCCCATTTAGGTAACCGTAGACGTTTGTGTATTTCTTCCTGTTGTCCTTGGGGTTTCTAATGAGACTGCTTATTGTTAGTAGTGGAGGAATGTCTCTGAATTGGTAATTGTTTTCTTAAGCTAGACAGAGAGAGAGAGAGGGAGAGAGAGAGAGAGAGAGAGAGATAGAAATGAAAGCAAGCAACAGGCTGCTGCTGGTTATGAAAGTAAATATGATGAAGCTTTACTCACGCATTGCCAGTTTTGTGCTGTGTATTCGACAGTGTGTGAAACTCGTAAATGTCGGTGTCATATTTCATCCAAAAATAACTAAATAAAATAAAAATGAAAATAAATAGATAAATATTGGTGCCACTTTAAGGTTGCATTGTTAACATTAGTTAACATAGAAATAAACAGTAAAAAAATGACTTCAGAAGTGTTTATTATTCTTAGTTATGCTGATTATAACATTTGCTAATGCACAAGTTCAAATGTTGTATATATTAATGTTATTCAGTGGACCTGAGCTAACAATGAACAAAGATTAATAACTACTGTAAGAAATGTATTGATCATTTTTGGTTAGTTAATGCATTAACTATAGTTAATATAAAAAACGATTATTATATATTATTATAACTATAATATAAAAACTATTAGTGTTCCTGAAATATGTTGCTTGAAGAAAAATTATTTCTTCAAAAAGAAAGCAGATTTTTAGCACTATAAGACTATGAATGATGTTTGAATTTTGTCTGGTATTTATGGATAGATTATATTTTCGAGCCAAAACACAGGAAAAAGAGAGGAAATATACTGTAATGCAATTAAAATAAGATTTTAGATTTTTTTATTATTAAATAGCAAATATACACATAATATACACGTAAACATAAAATTATTATAGTCAGTAAAAAAAAAAAAAAAAAAAAAAAAAAAAAAATATATATATATATATATATATATATATATATATATATATATATATATATATATATATAGTTTAGTTTAGCAGTGTAAATCAAATAATTCTGAAATGACACATGAAGATGGACTTAAATAAGTGGGTCACAGAATAAAATAAAAAAACATTTAAATTTCTCAACATTTGGAAGCACATGATTTTTGCAGCTTTCAACCAAATTAATCCTATTTCAGTTTAATTATGTTCAACACTTAATTAGTATGCATGGATTGTAGAGGATGCTGTTTACCACAGATAACATCTTGTAATATTGGAATACAAGGAATATTTAATTACCCCACTTGGGTGCTCTTTGAGCGCTTTTCGGTTTCAGGGGCCAAAACAAACAGCTTTAGGCGTCATCTCTCCTGAATTGTGACACAAAGTGATCGTGCTGAAACTCTGAGATTGCATGCGACGTCAAGATCACTAAAGTTTCCAGATGATCGATTCTCCTCAGCCGCTGCCGGACTCTTAGCAGGGATTAAAGGATGTCATTGAAGCCCTCTGTCCTGTCTGAAACTGATACCAGGATTTAATCTACAGACTCCATGCTCACAAAATGATGATTCTGATGGAAAACTAAAGCCAGATTTCCTTCTGCAGCCTTATCTAATTAGATTAATTTAACTTTAGAATCTTTGAGAAATCTTTTTCTGATAATGCCGATACACACTGCTTCTTTCATGTTTCCTCTTGGAAAAAGGGTCTTCTTGGTGTTTCAGTAACATGAAACTTGCGGTGCCCAAACCTCACAAGTGTCCAAAATCCATACACGTCAAAGTAAAGAAACAATTTTGGAAAAGCCCTATAGTACTGTAGAGATGACTGTATGAGAGAACAAACAATTCTCTGAACAATACCAACACGGACAACTAAATAAATTATAAAGTGTCTTTCTTCTGCTGAACAACCAAAATAAATAAATAAATGAAAGGTATTTTGAATAATTTGAGTACCTGGCAACATACTTTTGAAGCCAATGGCTGTCAACAGCTTGGTTTAACATTCTTCAAAATATCTACTTTTGTGTTCAACAGAAGAACGAAACTCCTACTGGTTCGGAACAAGTGGAGGGTGAGTAGATGATGACAGAATTTTCATTTTTGAATGAAGCGTCCCATTAACACTCGACACGTTTCTGCATATGCGTGCGAGGAATTTGGTACGACTTCCTGCAAACCCCAAAGAGAACAGAAGAGCTTCAAAATAACAGCAATCTGGCCGATTCTCGTGTTTTACGGTCATGTTCACAAACTGTGTAAAATCTGTGTGAAAAATCTCGCGAGCTGCCTTTATTTAAAACCCCAAACCATTCCAAGAACTGCAAAGTTTTCTTCTCACAGATTCCCTCTCTTCCAATGCAAATGTCTCTTTTCCTCGAAGTCTATACAACCCAAGTACGAGACGTAAGGCCGCCACTGATCAAAAGCTCTGCAGTTGTTGTAATGAGGTCCCGTCAAAAAAAAAAAAAAAAAACCTTATAACAAGAGGGCCTAAAAGAGCAAATCCGTGCCTATTCTTCCCGATTCCATTGTGTGTGAGTGTTCTGGGCACAGCCGTCTGGCCCCTCTAAACCGACAAGCCGATGAAAGAAGCTTGATTCTCACGGGCCGTCCCGACAAGAGCAGGTGTGCCTCAGATTCCCTTACAGCCCTCCCCCAGCGCTCACCACCTGCCTCAGCTCACCTTCACCGCCCGACAGCGCCACTTTATCACCTCCATCTATCGCTGGAACAACCTTTAAGGCTTCCGTTTTGTTTTCAATTGGAACTTTGCATCCGGTGTTTGTAATTCGGACCTTCAGGGATGGATCCTTCCTGCGCATCCGTGCAGTATTCCTTCAGCCCTAGTCGATTTCTTTGTAGTGTGATGTCTGGGCTTCCTTTCTTTCCAGCAGTTTCTATCAAGTTCGTGACATTATGAATGGACAATGATGTTCCATAAAAGGCTGATCATGTTGCCTCTAAAATAGCGAGGTTTCTTTGCTTTGAGGGTTGCTACCTGATCTCTTCCTGAAAACGGATATTGTAAAAGGAAAAGGCGGGATTAGGCTTCTGTTTGGCAAAACTCTAAGAACAATAATCTGCTTTTTGTTCCTTTTACTCGTTTTTGTACAACATGTTTGCCTACAATGATACCTGCGTAACCAGGTAGAATGAGGTCGTTCTTTACTAGTGGTAAAGATTATGTCTGTTAAAATTAAGAATAACTGTCACAACAGTGTGAATTAATTTGGGATACGCTTCATAATCCTCAAGTAAGAATAATTTGAGGTTAAACTACATAAGTCGTGAACGGAATACATTGCACAGTAAACACTGTACACTCTCAAATGTTTTTAGCATAAAAAATTGTAGTATGAACAGTCATGTCAGTGTATTTAATATGCTAATATGCTAGTAATATGCTAGTAGTATGCTAATGTGCTTTAATATGCTAGTATTATGCTAAACTGTTGTCATGTGGCATTGGCGTGCAGCGTTCACTTATGATTTGGAAATAAATGTAACATTTGGTAACACTTTCTTTTGATGGTCCCTTATGAACATTCTGTTGACAATAAGTAACTTTGCACCCACGTGTAGAAGGAAGGCAATCAATCAATCAATCAATGAATATAATAATTATTTTAATTTAATTATTTCAATTTTTATTTGCCACATGGGAAACGTAAGTTAAGCTCAAGAACACAGCATTTGGCTCAGTTGTCGTATACAGCATATTTCTGCAATATGTGATACTGGTATCATATAGAAAACGTGCACAGTGCACACACATTATACAATGAAGAAACGAGTATTATGATACTATGCAATTTCGAACAAAACCGATCTCAGCTGTGTTGACACTTCCTGCGAGCACAAAAGCCATCACAAGAGACGTTACATCCTCTCTAAAAGGTAACATAACCAGCATTTGGGGAAGCCCTGTGGATAAACAGACACGTCAGGATTGAGAAGACTTAGGGAGTCAATGTAGCTGAAGCCTCTGAGACATATGCTCTCAAATGTCATCTGAGGAGACTTTTAGTTGTTTGCTATGCACGCTCAGTCATTTTCCCACAAAAACACAGCCACACACGCATACAATTTAAACCCAAATGCAGGCACTATTAGCATTACATTATGGAGGGCAGGCTTGTTTCAGTATAATAAGCCCCAGTGTGCTTTACTGACTCTGAGCGAAATTTTCTGTGCATATGACACAAAATAGGATAGACAAAATGAAAATACTCTCTCAAATAGTAAAGCAATTTTTTTTTTTTTTTTTTTTCAAAATCAAAAATGAGAGTAGCTAGGGTATTCAGAGTGGAAATTAGCATGCCATGAGGTTGCTAGGGTATTCAGGTTGGTTGCTAGGTGGCTGTGAAGTGGCACTTTTTACAAAGCAGCAGAAACGTACCTATACGTAATTTTTACTGCGGTTTCTAGGTGAAATCAACCAGTAAATCACCATCAACTTTTATTCCTAAATCAGTGGCGTTTCCTCTGAGGAGGCAAATAGTGCCTTGTAAATAGAAAATAAGAAAATAATCTAAATTACAAGAATAAAAATGACTAAATATGAGATTAAAAGTCTAAAAGTCACTTGTTTTTATCAAGTAAAACTGTCCAACAGCGACAGCCAAAGGTACAGCGAACATTCCATGTGAAACTCTAAGATACAAGTACCATGAAAGACAAGCGATGATAAAAGAGCTCAAAGTGGCTAAACTGGCAAGATTGCTTCAATAAATGTGTTTAATGATAGTGGTTAGGTTTAGGGTCAGGTTTAAGGTGAGACCTTTTGGAGATCGATACCTTAAATAATGTGATAGAGCATTCATTTTTAGCACCAGACACTTAATTCCTAGACAGATACAAAAAACAAAAAAGGCATGATAAAACATTGTTAAATTCATGTCCATCTGTTTCAGATATAGCTGATATTCAGACATAAATCACTTTTACCACCACTTATTGGGTATTTCACTTTAAAAGTGTTGTGAAACATGCAAAATCAACGTAATACAATATAACCACATGCGCGTTTTTGCAATGAGCCAAGGTTGATTCGATCACATTGCTATGATGTTGCTAGGATGTTCTTAATGATTGCAAGGTGCCTCCAAATGGAGAATAGCTATAAAAACAAACAAACAAACAAAAACTTACTGCTTTGAAAAGTTACACATTGGTATCATTATCACAAATGGTGCAAGTGAATGGGAGATCAAAGGTTTATTATTAAAGGTAGTATTGATCAGCCTCTAAAGGTTTGTGAGATCCATGATCTCAGCGTCAGTTCTGACCTTTTAAACTGAAAGGTTACAACCTTTCATGGCATCTGAAATGCAGAGAATCAGCCACAAATCAAGATGAGCCTCTCTTCCTGGGCAGATAATTCATAGCGTGCGGTTTGAGATAAGATTTCTAAATGGTACGCTAAAGAAGTGGCAAAGGGCACAGGTGGGAATTTTGAAGCAAACCTACAGTCAAGACCAAAACACAATCCCTCAGGATTCCCCCGCACAGCAGGCACTTCAAAACTACGCGAACCATGCAGAGAATGCACAATGAGATGTTTTCCACCTCAACCCTTATTGTTTCACTCCCTAGTCCTGTGTATATCAGAGCTGACCTCATTCTACCAGACTCTGGCTCCTTGCGGTATCTCACAGCCTGCGGGCCACAGACATGTGGTGCTGACACAACCCCAACCAGCATCCCCAGAGTCCCGCCGCACGAACCCAGGGTCGTTCGCTTCATATCGCCTGCAGGGGACCAGGTTGCATAGCTTGTTACAGAGAGGATTGTGAAAACAAACCCCTTAAACATGGCTCTGATGTGGGCATTTACACAGGTGCAGCCCCACGGTGCCTAATCCCTTTTAATAGAGGAAGTAAGGAAGTTATGTGAAATGGAAATGGGCTTTTTTATTTTATTTTTATTCCTTTTACTCAGTTTCTGTACCCAAATGCTCACAACTGTGAGATTACATCACCGGCAGGCACAGCACGATTCGCGAGCCTGTAAAACTCGAGGTCCTTCATCATAAATTTAACTGTTTGTGTTGGCGCGCTTGTTCACGTTGAAGTGAAGTGAAGCTTAACATGTTGACTGTGGTGTTTCAGTTGGTAAACAGGCCTTTATGAGTTTGAACAGGGAAACTCATACTAATTAGTATTTAATGGATGATTTAAAGGCTGTTTTTTATTACAGCTTGAAAGAAACAGACACCCTAATTCAACAAATACAGTCATACCTTATCATTAGCTATGCAAACAAGCTATCATAATGTTGTTCTTTCCACAAAATACAAGCTAAGTTCCACTTAAGTTCTGGAAACACTTCTGGAAGACTGACTGAAGTAGCTAGTTAGAGGTCAAACTACTATGAGCTGTTAGCCCAGGTCTCGCCTCATGTCACGGCAGTTCATACATATTTTATGAGGTGGCTAATTCGTACGACTTTACTCGTACAATTTCATACAGTTGAACGTATTTTCCAACTTGCACAAATTGTGTACATTTGTACATTTGACCTACCTAACCCCTCTCCTTGAAAGGTTAATTCACCCCAAAATTAAAATGATGCCCTTAATTTGTTCATCTTCATACGAATTAGACACCTTTTTAAATACATATGAATTTGTCGTTAGAGAGTGTTGCCCAGACCTTGTACACTGAGATATGTGTGATTTCAGGTGATGTCTAAATAGATAATTTGACAAAATGTAATTGCATACAACATTACAATTGGTTACAGATATGCAAAATTATGATGCATTCAAGTTAGTAATTATGAAATCATCTGCAGGGCCATAGCTGGGGTTTGTGGGGCTCCGGTGCCGGTTGTACCAGTGGGCCCTATTTGAAATTGTTTCATTTGTATGTTCTTTTGTCATTTGTATGCACACCTTTCACTGTAACAAATAAACATACAGTCAAACTAAAATTTATTCGGACACCTTCAACATATCTAACATGTCATAGTTTATTTGCTATAGAAAATGATAATAAAATATGACAAGAACTCAAAGTTAAACTGTGTCATAACAAATTCATCTTTTAATAAATTACAATCAACCAACTGTTAATATGACAATATAAACAACTATCACTACTTTGTTGAACAATTACTAAGCAATGCTTCGTTTTGTGTCTGTAAAAAGATCGCATTAGTAATAAAAAAATTAAAATCTCTGTGGATTAATTAAAGTAATTCCGTCAGGAAAGAGGAGTGAGTGATTTTCTTTCTTTGATTTTCTTAGATTAACATTAAGGACACCGACAGCTGCTAGTAAATTAGATGCGGTCACATGCAATTTCTTTCTGCGCGGTTTACTTTCACTTAAGACATAAATAAGACGGAATAAGACTTTGCGTGTATTTGTCGGTACAAGAGAAAGAAGAGGCAGATTCGGTATTCGAGCGCTTTGAGACGCTCCTCTCTGCGTGCTCCCTGAACTCAGCTGAGCTTTTCCTCATCTTGTGTCTGAATGCTTTAAACTCTTATGAGTGTTTAAATTGTCAAAAACACGTGCAAATGATAAGCTTTCGTGATGAAAGCAGTGGCTCGTCAACTGTCATGAGCGTCTTTTTAGTACGTTGAGTTCGGAGGGGCCCCCCCTCAGCCGTGGGGCCCTATAATCATCACCACCTTTCACCCCACTAGCGACGGCCCTGGTCAGGTGTGTTCAATAAACTCTACTTCTACAAAAAGACAAACGTGAATAGCGGTTTTGCTTTTTATGTGTTTATTCATTGCTGTAAATGTAATCATTAGGGGGGAAAAATCAGTTAGTTTGTTCATTGGTGTAAAAATATTATGTCTGAATTGCAATAGTATCGTAGTATAAAATGTTGTAGATTGTAACATAGTTTATTGCAAATGACAAAAATAATTGTATCCATTTCAATACATTTACCATTAACAGAATCTGCATTCATTGCATCCATCATGTTCACAATTATTAATTTGTGGTGCCTTTCATATGAACACACCATTTGTCTAGGCTAACATTTAACAAGCTAGCTAGCTAGCTAGTATAGGACCAGAGTATTTATATTGATATATAAATGTGGATTTCTAAAAAATAAAAAAATTAAAAAAACATTTGTTTGGTCTCCTATTTTTATTATTACTTGACAGGGTTGAATTATTTAGTTGTTTCCCTACTTCGGTCTTCTCTCTCTCTTTTTTTTTAAGCTGGCTTACTGTTGCAAGTCTATTTTTACAAAAGTTTGAGGTTAATAAGCATTCGGCCTATCAGTTCACATATTCCACTTCTTCAGATCTTGAAAACAGTGTTGTAAAAGTGGCTGAAATTTATGGCTTGAACCTCGCAGCTTTAACGGGGAGATTTCCCCCGTGTTGGCTCTCTTAGCTGGGCCAGAGAGAAAGCTTTGCACCACTCATGTGCCCTGTGGGAAGGATATGGAAAATTTGCAGTATGATTTTAAAGCCGCTAATTGAAGGAAAGCCAGGGCAAAAAAAAAAAAAAAAACTTTACCCCCATACCGCCCTGTGCACAGTGGTCTAAAAGCCCTGAACTGATCCAATCTGTAGAACTCATACGACACTTCTTAGACCCTTTTCTATAGAACTTTGAACTACTAAAACCTCCGTCATATCTGTGAGAGACAGATGGATTTTATTCTCTATGCTCACATGTCACTGATGCTTATGGTCAGCGTGAAATCAATACTGAAACTACAGTATGACTGTTTTTTTTTTGCGCAGGATTTATTAAAAAAAATAATCCAAAGAAAATAATAAAAGTATCAATATCTATATATTTACACTGCAGTCAACAGTACATGCTTGCAACCCTCCTTAAGCCAGTCAAATATTGAAGCTGGGGGTCATTAGTTTGAGCTGTAGGGAAGTTTTCAAATATGCGTCATGCTGTGAAATGGCCTGATTAAACGCAACTCAAACTTTCCTTTTTTTCCACTTTCAAATTGCACAGTGTAACATTTTGAAAGATTAATTTTAGTGCTCTATTTTGGCTCTAGCACTCAAAATACAATAGATTTTGCCAAGTCATTTCATGGAGTCATTTAAATGCAGATGAGAGAATGCCACCTTTTGATGCGTCAAAACAACATTATCACAATTTTAGTGTTTGTACCAACCACAAAATGCATTAGAGGTATTTTCTAAAGCAAGCGTCGCTAGTATTACTGCTCATACTTGCCATTACATACTTTGAATAAACGACTAATGCTAGAATTAAACAGCTCCTTCATGTAACAAATTCTAACTAACATGGCTTGTTAAAGGCTGCTTTTACATTTTGCAAAACTGTAAAAGGCTACACATTTTTTGATAGTCCACTTTACACATTCTACTAACTATAAGTAACTACTGTTAGGTTGAGGTTTAGTAAAATAAGCTGACCCATTAAAATAAAGTGATTAAGCAGACAGTCTACTAATATTCTAATGTCTGCTATTAGACATAGTTGCAAAGTTACTTACTGTTAGTAGGATGTCTGAAGTGGACTAGCGAAATAAAGTGGTACCCAATAATAATAATAATAATTAAATACATCAATAAATTAATAACATTGGTTAAAAATATATGAAGGACCTTCCTCCAAGATTGTAGTGAACGCACCATAAAGAAGAGACCTATATAGTAAAAAATGTCTTCAAAGAGACATATATAGAGACCAGATTATCTTACACTTGTGAATGGAATCGTTTAGCCTGTAAGGATCCATGAAGAGCAACTACACAGCAAATCAACCACTCACAATATTGTGTCGGTCTAGTTTTTCTTAGCATATTGTAAAAATCATGATGAATTTACTCTCCAAAACCCAGTTATACTTCCACATCAGCTTTTTTTTTTTCCACAGGCAGCTGATTTTCAAGAATGCTGACAGCACATTTCTCTCTTTCAGACTTACACGTTCCAAGTGCTTGTTTACTCTGGTGTAGCATGAAATCTCAAAAAAACTGATGTGTTATTTTGCTGGCGGACTCTAGATTACTAATCTGCTGACTGGGTACGTCCAATTGATTTGGTGCGGTCTTTAGAGGGAATGAATGTGGGGCACAGCTCACAGTAATGAGTCATGTGCTTGGAGATAAGACTTGGAGAATGGAACATGGACACAACACTCGACCACAATCCCACCAATCACTCAAACCGGAGTGGGAATTGTGAGGCTGTCACATACAGGACGTAGTTAGTGCGTTATCTGCGGTTTGAATGGCGACCTCTGGAAAAAAGGCTAAAAGCTCATTCCTTGTTCTCCTGCCTGCTCCTGTTCTTATC
This sequence comes from Puntigrus tetrazona, assembly GCF_018831695.1. Classification (NCBI taxonomy): domain Eukaryota; kingdom Metazoa; phylum Chordata; class Actinopteri; order Cypriniformes; family Cyprinidae; genus Puntigrus; species Puntigrus tetrazona. The sequence goes on along the minus strand of NC_056722.1, from coordinate 9,149,301 downwards.
ATTGGGAATTGTACTTGCAATTAACCTCAGAGACACCCGTCACTTCATGACAGCACAAAGGATCTTTGGAAAAATGAGCCAAGGATCCTCTGGCAGGCATTCTGCATTGAAACTTATAACTAAAGCAGATATAGAGAGAGTTTGACTTCAGCCAATATCGAATATGGATAAAGATCATGTTGCACTTTTACCCTCTATTAAGAGCTCTGAACCATAACCAGTGAGTTTTGGCAAGCACAGAAGAGTGTGAGATTGCTTCTTGAATATTAAAATATCAAAAGGTCTTCAACTCTATTCCCCTTTGAACAGTTTGAACACTATTAAACTGTTTACCATTCCTTTTTCCTCTACGTTAGCTAGAGCCAGACTCATTGGTTTGAATGTGAAAAATCAAAAGCAATTTTGGGAGGAATGGTATGGGGGAAAGACAGCTATATTAGAAACTCAGAGTTAAATTCAGAGACTCCTTTTAAATCAAAATTAAAAAACCCCACAGATCATGCAATGGCCAACCATCTTTAAGAACCAATTGAATGATTTGGTCCGCACGAACACCTTGCCTCAGGACCAACCATTCATTCTTGAAGTTTTGATACAACAAGTGGACAAGGATCCCACTCAAAAAGTAATAATTTTCCTCAGCAAGGCTGGGCAAAAGCATGAAGGTTACATTGAACCGGCATTTCTGGTCCACAGGAAAGGAGTAGAATAAATCACGTGCTACACAGCGTGTACCTTATCTGTAAAGAACTCCAGGGTAGACCTTCTGTGGTCACGTTATGGCCTGCAGGAGGTGGTTGGTCACAGGGATTGTCTCTGCACTCCCATCTGCATCCCAGAGGCGACCAACTTCTAGTCCAATTTAAACCACTAACCCATGACTGCAGAGAGGCAAATTCTCAATCTTTAGAGTTTTTCCTAAATTTCAACCAGAGACCCCTGTTGGTCCACAAACACTGGAGGTGCATGAAGACATAATATATAGGACATGTAGTACTGGTAAAACAAATATTGTGTATGCTGTATTTTTCTGTATCTAAATGTGTTGCATTAATGATCTGTTAAACAATATAGAAGATAATGGTAAATTAATGTGCATATACAATTGTACCTGGAACACCTTTTAGTGTATTATTTAATAATGGGTAAGCTGAGAGTTTGGATGATGGGACTAAAAAAAGGTTAAAAAAAGCTAATTGTTCTTGTTCAGTTCTTCTCAAACTAACAGAGGCATATGTGAGATTCCCAAGGTCTTTTTCTGAACACAAGTAAACTATTTGTACTTTGTTTCCGTCTGAAAAGTGTCAACACTATGACTATAGTGTGCTATCAAAACATTGCCGTTTTTGTTTATCTTGACCAGTCCAACATAGCAACAGCTCAACCAATGGTTTACATTTTGGGACGGGGCTATCTGTTTGTCTGAACAATGAAAGAATATCTGGGAAACCTGTTTGAAAACAGTTCGTTTTTTACAGTTGTGAAAGTCAGTTTCAGTTTGTTCTCCATTTTGTTGACTTTCTTTGTTGTAGGCTCAGAAGCTCACGTTTTACATCTTGATTTTTTGGAAATAAAATCTAGTAACATATGCTGTGTCTGCCAATTCAAGGTTGAGAAAGGCTGTTTCCACAGTCTCAAATATCTCAGTGGTCTAAAGGGATAAGACCTCCGGACGCCCCCCACTTGGTGTGAGCTCAGAAACGGCGCTGCTCTTTTTTTTCCTCAATGCGTGGGCAAACAACCAACCGGTGATTTTTGGCAAGGTTCTGCATGGAGACGGCCGTCCAGGGAGCTGTTACTACGGCGAGTGACTTTCCTTTCCGCTCGTTTGGAGGAGTAATGACACAAAAAGAAAGTGAGAGAGCGGCGCGGCCTGTTTACCTTAGCAACAAGCGCAGCTGTTGTGCTGCCGCACACTAACTTTTTCATGCCTGTCTGGAAAAGTGTTCATAAAGATTTTCTCAACATTACCTATGAAAGTCACTGGGTTTTCATTCTAAAACCTAGTTTATTTGTTGAAGTAAATTTACAAAAATAAATGTATTAAAAGGTGAAATATTAATGTTGATGTAAAAAAAAAAAAAAAATTATAAATATTAATCAACACTGTCAGGTGAAACAAAACCAGTCTCTTGATGAATTATGGATTGCTAAGACAAGGGATTTGGATCTGTCCACACACGCAAAATCAGTGTTGACCTTGTAGTCTAGCTAAACATTCCATGTAGCTACGTTGACCTTGGAAGCTGTGAGGTTGGGTTGGGTAGGATTGTATGAGCTATATGGAAAAATTAATTTCCTCCCGATTTTTTCTGACCGACAAATGCAAATATAAATCAATAAATGCAAAGCTGACAAATCTCTGCATTTGCTGTACACACTTAATTTGGATCAAATGTAACAATAAACAGCAATTAAATATGCAATCGCAATAATTACAGCAAAATTTCATAATCCCTTCATAAATTTGTAATATCTTGTAATGTAAGATGGTTTCCACGCTATTTTCATGTTAAATGTAAATACGAAATGGCAGCTAATTAATATCTATGTTCAATTTCACACTTCTAATTATTATCTTTCATTAAAAAGGTTGATTTAAGATGAATTGTCTTCACTAATAGACCTTTTAATAAAAACTAACTCCCCATTTTAAAAGGTTTACAAATATTAAGACATATAAAATACCATTGACCTAATAGGAAAACCGAAATGTCCTAAATAATATAGTGAAACAAACGTGTGTGTGTGTGTGAGTTGTGATTTATTAATGTGGTTTATTATTCTGAAGACACGTGTAAAAATAAAATAAGCAAAGACTAACCCTGCAACACTGAAATTCTGTATTTGGGCCTGTGGGAAAGCTGGTATAAATATATGTGAGGTATTACATCAGGACTGTTTTCCTAACGGCATACTTCATGTTCAATCTCTACAATGTAACATTTGCTTTGTTTTATCGCCACTCTTAAGACGTATCTCCTCCTCTGTAATATATCACAGAGTCGACTGATACAGTAGTCATGTGTTTCATCCCTGTTCACCTTCAGTCATCCTGTGGTTCCATCTTATTTCACACGGCTCAAAAATACTTGATTCTGATTGGACAGAAATTGTTGTATGGTTTTGGCTTTGTTTTCCTGTTGCAACGCTCTCTACATAACATGTATGTGTGATTTACATTGCTTTGAGCATTCGCTTTAGATCCCGTTTTACACGCTATGATTGGTTTATTAAATACAATGCCAGCATGCAATTTTATTTTGGCTCAGTACCTTCCGCAAGTACGAAAAAGTAAGCGAAACCCTACATTTTAGGCAATTTAGGTCATGTCCAGACAAAATGGGATGTATAGTAACCCTAGACATGTCCCCCTTAAAGGTAAATTAAAACCAACAACTCTGCATTGTATTAAAAGAAAAATTGCTTCGCAAAAGAGTTCACAAAGTCAAACCTCAAAGGTCATATACTCGCTAATGTCAATAAATCTGACTTGCTGCAGATGCTAACATTAGCTTTTAGGTTGTTTTTTTTCTAGAAGTGTCTCCTCCTTTTGTGCAATGGTGTCCCGATATAATCCCTGGGCCCTGAGCAGTCATTGAGCTGGTCGAAATGTAGCCATCAGCCACTTGTTATGTTGAGGTTGGGCCCCGTCGGGAGGGGTTGACAGCCCCCCTGGGTCTCGCGGTCTCTGCCACACTATGATTCATGACTGGCTGGGAGACGGGGGGAAGTTCAAGTCTGCCCTAATCCAAACACTGAGAAAATGGAACAGAGGAAGCATGATCGAAAAGAAAACACAGAGAGAGACAGAGAGAAAATGTGGAAGGATACAGTGAACTTGTAGAACGCCGGAAAAGGCTTTCAGTGGCTTGAGCTAGTGATAAATTTGCTCTAAATTCTGTTTGGCAGGATTCTAGCGTGTCTCAGTCTTTCTAATTTTGATTACAATTTTTCTTCAGTAGATTCTGTTCAATGACATTTTAATCCCTTATCCTTTAAGTATACAATCTTGACTTGCAGTAACGCATAGCAGGTCAATAATGGCGGTAAACTGAAATATTATTCGGGGACAAATACTTTGTTACTGTACTTAAGTATACTGTATATTTCTGGTATCTGCATTTTACTTCACTATTTATTTTCTGACCCCTTTTTACTTTTACTCTTTACATTTTTACACAAATATCTGTACTTTCTACTTCTTACATTTACAAACCAGGCACGATACTTTAGTTTTGGTGGATCACCATTCGATGACAAATATGTAATGAATCATGAGTCAGTTAGTCTTGCCTGGCAACATGATTCGGCATGATACATTTATTAGCTAACAACTATTAAACGTTATTTTGTATTCATATGACAAAACCATAGTTACCATAGTGACACTAATACAGCTAGTACATTTTACTTAAGTACATGTCAAAGTACTTCTTTACTTGAGAAAAAAGCATGTTGTAGTGTAGTCAGCACTTCTATTTAGCACAAATAACTGTACTTTTACTTGAGTGAAGGATGTTTGTACTTTTTCCATCTCTAAGATATTTTGGATGGAAACCAGGAGACTAGTGATTGTCCCTATGACTGCAAAGTAACTAAAACCGTCAAAGTCCTAAAAAAATGGAAGCTATAGAATAGTCCATCTGCCTTCCAAGGTTTAACCGTAACGTTATGAATCTACGAGAATACTTGTATGAAAAGAAAACAAAAATAATGACTTTATTGAACATTTCGTCACCGTAGCGTAATTTTGGAGCGTATCCACTGAAGTGAAAGCGTGTGCACTTTTCTATGTCAGCTGCGACACATGGATAGGTTTTCTACATGCTTTACGCTTCAATATGAACGAAAACAGCGCAGCCGGGTGTGTGCCATATTTTGCTAGAAAAGAAAAAAGAAAAGATAGAAAGTAAAATAAGAACAAGCGCATAATAAATTAAAATCCAAATGCTCTATCTTGGAAATAAACCGCGTAACATATTGCAACTTTATAAATCGAGCCCAATCAACAAGCTCAAAGATGCTTAATAAGTGTTGCTTATAATAGGTGGTCTTGGCAGCCCATCAAGAGCACATTCTGCAAGGCAGATTTCCAAGAATAAAGCCCAGCAGCTCTATTGACAGTGGCTTAGTTAAAATCGCAAAACATAATGAGTTCTTAGTTATTGTGATATTACCAAATGCGTGAGACTCTAGAAGGCCGCTATTGTTGTTGTGTAAATCAGTGGGATTTCGAGAGCGAGTTCTGTCTGCACACACAGAATGATAATTTAGGGGGATTCACACCTGTATTCAAACTCGGTCGTCACTCTTGAATCTTTGTGGTTTTAAGTTCAAATTCCAGTACGTTGTGTTATCAAGGTGAGAATAGTTGATTACCGCTAGTCAGGTAAAAAACAGGAAAGGAAAGGGTGGAAGGGTTTTGCATCACTTAAAAAGAAGAATTCCCTTTAGATTGTAATTCAGTTACCATTAATTACTTTCGAACTGTCAGTTAAATACGTTCATGTATCTGTAATTGATAACGATAATTGCCAACACTAATTTTGCCTTTTTACAAAGCCTTGTTGAAAAGTTTCAAAAAAAGTTTGAAATAAACCAAACTCTGATACGAACCAGACTAGCGTGAAAAAAAAAAAACAACCAAAAGTGTGAGAGAGACTACATGAAACTGATAATTAAATGTCTGCACAAGTTACAGAGGTTCAGTCTGAGATCTCTGGTTAAACATCCCTTTAATTAAAGCCAAGCTGAAATGTTAGCATCCAGGGACCTCAACTCTAACACTGCATCTGTGTTTTGGTTTTTGTTGTGGTTGTTGTTGTTGTTTCTTTTTTCTTTTCCTTTCATTTTTAAAGAGTCCTGTCTTTTTCTATTTGAGTTAATAGTTTAGGAGATCACTTGATATTAATAGGAACTGACTTTCAATATCCGCTTCGCCCTAGAGCTCTTGTGTTTGTTGGTGCCAAAGTTGCTGTTCAGCAGTGAGAAGTTGCTAAGAGCTCTAACTTCTAAACACACTTTGAATGCTAATGAAGTCTGGTGCTTACTTGGGCAGATCATTTCTCTGCGATGCTGATTGTGTATTTTGTGTTTCCACTGAGGACAACTAAAACCTTTTTGAAGGTATTAAAGACCCTATATGGAATGGTCCTATGTGGGACGGTTTTCGTTAGCGTTGATGTGTTTCCTTTTGAAACAGGAAGATGTGTGAGCATATGGAACTATCTTCTAATGTTTTTTTTTTTTTTTTTTCCTAGAACAGTAAAAGCCCACTTTTTACTACAAGCAATAATCCCTGAACCAAATTAAAAAAGTTTTAAGAAAAACTAAAACAAACAGAAAAAGACACTTATTTATGTAATGTAAATCTACGCATACAATTATTTATAAGTAGATAATGTTGTCAACATCTCTAGCTTTATAGCTTGGGAACAAAATAACTGCTGATTTTTCATATTAAAAGTTATTTCACTTTATTAATTCTACAACAAACTGACACGAAGCAACGACATGAAACATCAATGGCCGGTTTAGGTTTGCTTCCAGTCTAAAGGATCAAAAAAATATCCCTAGCTTTGTTTTTACCTAATGCATTCTTTCAGGAGACTGTGATTATTTTCGCTGCGATTTTGATATGCATCTATGACATATGCTCTTCAAAGCCTAATCTACCGCGGAGACACTCGAGCTCCATTTTCAAAATGACCCTCATTACATCCACTCTCATTGAAGCTTTTAGAGCCATTTTGATGGTATTGAAATGATGTCCATAAATTACCATACAAGATCACCTTGCACAATATCATCAGTGCAAACTCTATAAAGATGCATGACATAGTGCATTATCTCTCAGGATTGATAAATTACACATTATAAGAGATTGCTGAACTTATACTGCTTTTAGCTTATGAAGTATAATTTAAAAAAAAAGGAGATGGTGACCTTGACTATGAAACAAGGAGGGACCGAAGAAGGCCTTGTGACAACTTCTAACTTTTTGTCTCTTTATTTTCTGCAGTATACAACAAAGAAATATAAATAGAGTAGCTATTTTACTGAACCGCCACTGGAAGATTGAATTTTAGAGTGTTGGGTGCATTTTAAATGTCCATCTAGATTTAATATATAGGTCTATAATGCAGAAAAAGGCTGCCTCTTTAACTATTAATGCGGTTTTCAGGTTGCTGGCCTCTAAGTCTGTGATTACCAAGCAAACAGCTGTCCCTGAGGAAAAAAAAATTCCTTAAATTCAGAGCTGAAATAAACAGAGTGGATCACAACGAGCACAAATCATGGCTCTTTGGGTTCTAGTAAAGAAGCATCATAGGAACGTTTTCTGAAAGGAGGCAATATGTAGCAGCCATCTTGCAATGTACTGTATGTGCAAAAAGGCCCCTAGATATCAGTCTACTGTTCCTGCAGAGAGGCCTGGTGGCACTAGTAGGGGTCATTTGGAACAAAGCTCTGGTCTTCAGCTGATTTTGGTAGCCCTTGGAGGCCCCGGGTCCTCTGGTCCAATCCATAATCCACACATCCATTCAATTCTATATTAACGTGTCAGCTTGTGATGTTGCTTGGCATCTATAAGCAACTAAACTCTACTTCACGTTACACCCACTAATAACAAGTAATTTCTATCTTGAGGTGTTTTGGTTCCACTCTCTATTCCACAACAGTTTTTTTGCATTTGCTGCATGTTGCACATGTAAATAACATAAAGCTTTTCTGATATCCGCAAATATACCTTGTGCTGAATAAACATACCTACAGGTTGACACCTTTCTACCAATGCACAGTAGTCTACAGTATATAAAGTAAATATACCATCATTCAACCTTCTCTACAGCGAGTCACTTGTCTTTAGCTCATCAAAAGAGTACAGTAAAGTGGGAAAATGCATGTTTCTTAATGTGCTTAAACACAAACCATCCATTAAACAACTGATATGAAAATAATGTTTTTTAAAGAGAACTTAGATAGAAAATGTGACATGTATCAGGAGACGATGACTGTTGTTTTCTTTTCCTGACACAACTAATGCTTACTATTTCTCTTTCTTCTGCAAGGTTGCTCTGCTTTTCCGTGTAAAAACAGCAGAGGAATAAATTTGGAATAATTGCAGCCAAAGTGCCTGCCGTACTCCGTTGCAGCTTCAGGGAACGAGGAGAAATCATCTGCCGCCTTTTTCCTCCTCCAGCTCTTTGCGCACTGGTTCCCTTGTCATTGCAGAGCAGAAGTCTTGCCTGTTTAAAACAGACGTAATTAAACCTCTCTGCTCTCATTAAATATACAGCTGTCTGCAGCAGAGCTCCCCGGCACCTCTAAGTGAATGTAAATTTCCATTTCATGGTGCGAGCGAAGGGAGCGAGAGAGGAGAGTCGTTCTAGCAAGCCCAACTATCCTGCACTGCTGGCAGCACGTAAAAATTACCGCACCCCTAAAATAATTGCCCCTTTGTTTCCAGTGAAGCCATGTATGGAACAGCCCAAGCGTTATATAATTCATGCGTTAGGTAGAGTCACAGGTCTCCTAGTCGTAGGAAAATATGGAGCTTTGCGATATGAATAAAAGTGCAGCGAATGTGGTAGGGGGTGAAATTTAACAGACTTCATAATGACTTCCTCTCAAATCTGAATGCTTATGCAATATCTCCACCAGATGAAGGGACACTGGAGAAATTGCAAGGTTAATCACAGACTTAATGAACTTTCTTTTTTATATAGCTCTATTCAGGGACAGAATATAATTGAATATGAATATTCTTAGAATTTAAAGGTGAAGAGTATAATGCATGTGCCACCGGTGGTTTTGTTAACCCCTGCAATAACCTTCCCGGTCTGCCATTGGTCAGCCAAACAGAAAGACCCTCCTCTAAACTCACGCCATTAGTTGAGCTGTTGCTGTGTCAGGCTGGCTGGCAGATTCAAAAAGCCAGAGCGTTTTTCATAATGATTGTTTTCAAATAGTTTCCCCAAACATTCTGCCTGTCAGCTATTGGTGGGACAAACAGTTAGCCCCACCTCCAAACGAACACCATAGGTAGAGTCAGCGTTGCTATGTAAGTCAACTCAAACAAATAGAGCATGCTTAAATTGTCTTTGATAAAGTGGAATAGTAGACAGTAATGCAAAACTGGAAGAGTAGACATGTAACTTCAAATAAAATGACGTACAACTCCTTTGAATTAGGTGGAATATCTGGAAGAGAAATGGCAGAAATGGGAATAACATACTGTTCCTTAGCAAGGCCTCAGTGTTTATTTTAAGGAACTACACGATATTACTACAATACTAGAAGGAATTATTTTGTTATGGAGCACTGCAATTATACATTCCAAATGTCTGATGTCTGATGATAATTCCCCAAGAATTACACTTCTCATTAGTCACTGAAATCAAAATCGACTATACAGTAAGCGAGATGTTGATTGGCATGATCAAAACATCTGTTTGTTTAGGCATACCGACCCGAGGTGCATTTCCCATAAACATCATTAACTAACTATGTTTGTAAGTTCCATTGTTACCGACATAGTTCAATGATTCAGTGTTTCCTGAAACCATAATTCAAACAAAAACACGCAACAACAGAGAAGCGAACATGGGAAGTAGTTGCGACTAGCTACTACGGTGGTTAATCAGCGAGTTACGTTGCCGTATGGGAAATCAGTCATATGAATTCTGGGCAGAGTGATCTTTTTGCTAGACTAGTTTGAGAAACGTGTTTCAAAGCAAATGTTTTTGTTCCATCTAGGGGAACAGAAATTACACACATCAGCTTTAGCTGAGCTAAATTGAACTTAATGCCATTAAACATTTAATTAATATTCATAATTACCATGTTAACTCTGGCAACCTGACACTGAACATATTCTCTGAACATCACAGCAGGACGATTCTCCATTCAGCAACAAAGGTAAGTCTGATTTTCTTTTCTTTGTCAACATCCTGGTGTATTATATTTGACAGGTAGTCATCATTGTACAGGTTAGTAAGCATATTAATATATGCTGTCAAACGATTAATCACGATTAATCACATTCGATATATATATATATTTGTACATGATGTGTGTACTGTGGATATTTATTATGTGTGTGTGTGTGTGTGTGCGATTCTTTTTTCTTCTTCTTCTTCTTTAGTATAATTTCTTTGTGGTACAAAAACGTTAAAAGCAACTGGTTTGGAAATACACAGTCAAATCAAAGAATTCAGATCAGTTTGCTAGAAATTTAAAAAGACTCAAGCCCTTTTTATCCACAGTTCACACATCCTTACACAGATGGCAGCCTACAGTGAAAATGGTCTAGATAGTGATTACATCAACATACATCATTCTAACAGCAACTAACACAGTAGGGATGATTGACAACCTGAGTTGAGAAGAAATGGCCATATCACCGCTCCCTGGAGCCCTGCAAGTTCAGCACTGAGGGGATACTGAGACTTGAAGCATTTCTGACAAATAAGGGAATGTAGTGCAATCCCGTGGACACACATATTTCTATATAGGGGGAAAACACAAGGGGGTGACCAATCGTAGACACTCTCAAGCCTTAAATAAATGCTCATTGCTGAAACCCGAGGTCTCAAGATCTCACTGCCAGTCACTCACCCTGCCAAAGCACATCTATAATTCAACTACAAGCCCTCATACAATTCATAGAGCCGGTGTGTGTGCGGATGGGGGTAGGCATCCTGTCCTTAATATTCGGTGTCTCTTCTTTCACCTGATCCTGTTGCGTTTACTTTTTAATTTCATGGCTGAGGCCAGCGTCATCTTGACCACCCACGAGTTCCCTCAGCGTGAAAGGTCGCATCAACCCTCGCTCACAAATTCAATTACCTCAGTCGGCCGTACGTCGCTCAGCCATGCCCTCCGCTTGATGCAGCTGTCCACAATTTGCCCACTTCACTCTTCATTTCCACTAACATCTTCTGCACACAGGAAATTTCATGCCTATCTGCGGATTTTCTGCACTATAAAGACGTCAGCGAAAACCAGTCATAAATCAAATGGCCGCGTTGCTAAAGTAGCGCATTCTCTCTGAGTTATTTACGTGGCTCAGGAGAAGCTTATAGAAAGACACTGGGGTGGAAATCTGCTGTTTTTGCCAAACACTTTCCCGCATCTTCAGTTTCGTTACTTAAATTTATTAGTAGCATCTGCTAAAACAAACATCTCTATTAATATTGCTAATACCAAACATAAGGGAGTTGCCTTTTCTCAGTGCAGATATCCAAATATCTTCAAAGAATTCATCTTCCTGTCAAATCGAGCATAATTTAGTGTGGTGATGGGGAAAATCGGCCTAGAACTTTATTTTAAGTTTTTTTTACTGATTACATGATTACAAATTATTCACATGGTCACATGACATGCAGATAAAGGTTTAATATTTCTCTTTTTTTATTAGGCGTGTTATTTTGTTTGTAATGAAAAAAAACAAATGTAATCTTTACGATTTTATTATTAGTTTTTCATTAAAATAATGAATCACAGTTTTGACGCAATTAACATGCTTTATGTTGTTAATAACAAATTTGATATCTTTTCACTCTCTTTGTGTTTTTATATCGACAGGATACAACTTTATCCTTAATAAATGTGATAAAAGTACTGTATTAAATGACAATTCTGATGTAATGGATTACATTACAAACTATTTTTGGAATTAGTATCAGGCTAAAAAATGTTAAACGTTTTAAGAATATTTCCGTTAAAAAAGAAATTTCTTGCTTTCTTTACGTACATACACCATTTGTTCTACAGAAATGAATAATACCTCAACTCATGGGGCTTGTTATTATTTTCAGAGAAGAATGAAGGATGGAACAGAATCATATCTGGAGACCAGAATATTATAGAGGCAACCATTCCCTAGAAACCATCCAGGAAACATTTTCGTTGTGCTCTCGTGCTTAAAAAAAAAAAAAAAAAAAAAAAGTTGAATTTAGGTCTGTCCAATGTAGATTTGCTGGCATAAGCAATGCTGTGCAAAATAAAAACTCTCCCCAATTATAAAAAGAAACAACCTAAATATTTTTGAGAAGAGTTATCTATTCACAGAGCATTCCTAGCTTTACTTAGCCTTGCTATTTGATATGCAGTATGCAAATAAGATTCACAAAAAGATAAATAATACTGAAATAAACTGAAGCGTGAGTCAGGTCCAGCTGTCTGCAGGAGGCTCCAGGCCTAAATAAACACATCAGCTCTTGAGGGACCAGTGGTCCAACAGGGTTCAGCAGGGGTGGTCACAAACAGGAAAACATCTCTTCACCTTCTCGTCTGAATAACGACTGTCACTCTTCCTGGACAGAGCTGCACAAGCTGGAAATGTGGAGCTCTGTCCCAGTAAGTGGACTTGCTCTGAGAGTTCCTGGAAGTTCTGCTGTACCTACCACAGCTGGATATTTAAAGAGCCCTAAACCAATAGTTTAATGTCACTGTGTTCAGGCAGTAGACCACAGAACCAGGCCTTTCACTGCAAACCAAGCTGCTATTCTGTGTGTTGTCATGGCAGGCAAACTGGCAACCTCATTGCTAAAAGCTTACGGTAGAAACTCCCCTCTTTTCCAGTCTTCTAGCTTTCTGTGTTTTACTAAATCTCTGTCTGGAAAAGCATGCATTCTTGTAAGTCTTGTGGTGAATGAGCTGTGATGCAGGTACACACAGGTCTATTCATTATATATCATCATGTCTGGGCCCTTCCCCCACACATACAAGTATTCCTCTATATTGTCATATGCTGTCTCCATAAAAATAACACAAACCACTGAAGTGTGAGGTTTGAAGAATGAAAGAAGAGCAATTGAATACAGAGAACAAAAATAAATGAGATTTTTTTTACTAGTATGAGAATTTTAGTACGAGAAAGATTATCAGGAATTAAAATTCTATCGATGTTATAATTTACAAGTTATTTCATTTTCTCATGATTCTCCAAACATGGATAGATCTTGCTATAGAAGTAAGTGAGAGGAAAAATTTCTTCCTTGGACAAAACACCTGACTGCCACAAGAAAGCAGGCGCCAAGTGTTTATGTAGACAATAAAAACAGGAACTTGACACCTAAAGACAGACCCCTAATGCTGATTATGATCTTTCTTATGATTTACAAAGAACTTGTGAACTAGTCCAGCTACTATGATCAGTTTATCAGGTCTGTTTTTTAAGAGTTTATTTTGATGGTCACAAAACTGTAAAAAATATATATATATATATATATATATATATATATATATATATATATATATATATATATATATATATATATATATATACTAGTCAAAGGCAATGCAAATACAGATAACTATAACATATAAGCACTGTAGGGGATAAGACAAAAGAAAAATAAAGCCAAAACCTGGACAATTTGGCCAGTTTAGAAAAGAAAAATAGGACGTACTATAAAAACAAAAACAGAAAACTAATTTACTTTGAATGGTACGTTTCACAGGCTTAGTAATTGCAAAAGTTACAAGGGTTATTGTTTCAAAAAATGACCTAACCAAAAAGTTTGAGTAAGTCAGTGCACTGCATCCTTGCAAATATAAAGCCCAATTCTGCAGAAAGGGGACGATTTGTCGTACAGCCTGGAACCGTATGGCCATTACACCTCTACTGAAAATATGTGTTGTGTCACATGAGATTAGACGCCTATTACGTCACCTGGCAGTGCTGATTGTTCAGATATTTTCTATTGTGATTTTGTTGTTACAGGGGCCTGATCTGCTTTCACACTAAATCACCTGCAACCCTCTCCTTCTTCACCTCCAGACTCATTGGAATTACCTCAGTGTCAGGTCCGGTCTTTTCAAACACGTGGAAAGAGGATTAATGGATGTTTTACGCAGAGGTTATGTCTTTCTTTTTTTCCTTTGCAGTCTGCGAGGGCCTCTTGAAGGAAAAAAAAGAAAAGGAAAACAAAGCCTAGGGTAAGCAGGAGTGGCTGTACTTCAGTAAAGCGTGTAATCTAAAAACACAATTATCCAAACAAAGCCCCTCCATTCCCATTCCACGAGCGCTCCTCCTGGGTTAGAGCATCACCCACCTCCAGCCTTACAATAACAGTGGGAGCCTCTGGGATATTTTCGGCTTTCCCAGATTTCCTCGCGGGAGAAGAACAAACACTTAGCGGTTTTGGCGTGACCTCTCGCACTCTCTTTCTCGTTTTCCGTTCCTTCTTCTCTCGGTCTGTGTTTGTTGGCATAGCTTAGAGCTTTATTAAAGCTGAGACTGATTGGTAAATAAGAATTCGAGGAGGGGTTTTCCTTAGCTTGGATCGGTTTGATCTCCCCGTCGACGTCCTAAAGGGAGAGGAAGTGAGATTCCGCAGGTTTTAAGATTTTTTTTTATTTTAATGGTGAGAATGGTAAACATAATGGGCTTGCCAAAAAATGAAGGCAAATGCAATTATCTGTCCATGAAAAAGGTCTTTGATGGCAGGCCTTTTCTTTTGGTGCTTGCATTCTCTTGAAACAGGGAAAAGGCACCTTCGCTTAAGGGAGGGCACAGAGGCTGAAATGCGATCTTTGTACCTTGTCGAGGCATCAAGCACAGGTGTTCCTACAAAGGCATTGACAAGTTTTTCAACTGGCCCAAGAGAAGAGGTCAGGCAAAATGGCACAATCTGAAATTCCTCCTTGAAGGCACGCTGTAAAAACATGGAGGAAGGTCACTATTTGACAATGGAGGGGCATAGGGGAATGTCTTGTCTGGTACTGAGTTATGTATCATTTAGAGAAACAAAGTTTAAGTCAACATGCAGCTGCATTAGCTACTTTTTTTAGATCAATAATCATACTTCCAAGGGATGCAAGATATTTTTGTGAAATGTAGGCCAGGACTGATTGGATTGATTGGGTTTGGTGATGGTGGTTGATAAAGAAAGGTTTAGCAGGTATTTATACAAAGACATACCTTTCTTCCTCTTCATGCACTTATAAAATGACCTCAATAAGGCCTGTAACCTGCATTACAGAAAGTGAAAATATATATAAATATATGTATTTGTATATGGATATGTATATATATATATATATATATATATATATATATAAGATTTCTGTGAGAAATGGACTGGAATTGTAACACAATGATTTTTTCTCCTGTTCATAATTAACAGTGAACCATCCTTGTATATATGTAGACTTTTGGTTACCTGTATTAAATATTCCTTGGAAACAAGTCTCAATATTTAGATTTTGCTTCTCATTTCAACTTGTTTTAAGGTATTAAACTAGAAAAGACAAAAAAAAATGCACCCCTCTTCCTCTTCGCCTACAAATTCATTGGAATTACCTTAAATTACCTATTTGTTTTTGGGGTTTTTTTACTATACAAATTGAGCAAGAGATTCGAAATACCATGGCAACTTTTCATGTCAACTGCTATGGAATATGATTTATAATTTGAATTAAAGTATTTTTAAAAATTAGCTCTGACTAAGATGTTTTAAAGCAAAATAAATGCAACTCAACGGTTGTTCCTAAATGCTTTAACCATGTTTTGGCCAAATTCGAAAGCAGTGCAGTATGTATACTTCACAAAGAAGACAATCCAATAATGCGCTTTGAGAAGAAGAATGGAATAATGTAACACAGACAAATTGTGAGGTTTTAGGCAAAATTTGTATGCTTGATATCCCATAAAAGTTAACCATCTTTAAAATGATTAAATATATGCAAACTTAAATTGGCAAGATCAAGAGTACTGGCGAGAAGATACTGACTTGCTTATTTGGCAAGGTATAGACACATTTTTCTGAGATTTGCCTCTAGCTTCCCTGCCTGAATGGAAGAGACGGGATTGGGGACTATTGATAGGACATTTCTGTGAGAAAAGCATTCAGAGCAGAGGAAGCTGGGAAATACAACCCAGAAAGCAGCAGTGAATGGCCACTCTGAATGGCCAGTTTCTTCTGAGGCCTGTGACTTTAAAAAACACATTGCTTTTGGCTTCCCTTTTCTCCGTCTCCCTCTACTTGCAGTTAAATCAGGTTTAGAAAAGGGACAAGAGAGAGAAAAAGAAATCACGTCTTCCTTTAGACAGAACGTCTTATTGTTTTTTAGGCAGAATTAAGATGCACAAGGGGAAGAAAGAGCCAGCTCTCTTGCACGTCTCTTTATTGACTCTGGGTAATCTTGACTCCACAGAAAATCCTTAAGCAGCTGGCCGCAAACCTTTCGGCTGAATGCACAAGCATACAATATCTCGCTCCAGCCCCGAGGCTGTATCCCCCGTCTCCCCGCACACATACACAAACACAGTCTCTATCCACACCCCTCCAAGTCTTCCCTTCATCCCTCTGGTGGCTCTCTGAGCCAACTGGTCTGGAAAAGGCAGGATTTGTTGGTTGGGAGAGGCGACTGGTGCCAAGAACAACACAAGCTCTGGGTCCTCTGGGAGTGAGGCAAATTGGTCTTCAGAAAGATACAGCTCGGTCAATGTCACTCGGGTCCAATTCGAAGCCTGAGACTTCAGGGTAAGACTCAGGGTGAAACCAGAGAAGGCTGCAGCCAATTCTGCTCAAACAGACAAGCTTCACCATGAAGTGGGATGGGAATTTAACTGAGCTCTAAAGTAATTGATTTCCGGTGTAAACAGGCAGCTGGTTGAGGAGTTGTTTTAAAAGTGTAAAGCAATAAGTGTTAGTGGTCAACCTCAACTTGGCTAGACGGATGCTCGAGCCCAATGACTGCAGTGTTGAAATTTTGTACTTACCACAAGCTAGGGGTAGGCAGTATTACCAAAACGGATATATTTGCTGGAAGTTTAACAACAGCAAAAAAGTTAAATATGTTATTTTAAAAGCATGTCTTAAAAAACAAGTTCTGTTCTTGACTTGTTTAGGACAGTTCTCAACTCACTTTAGTCTTTGAAATTAAATTATCAATGTACTTTCACTTAGCACATTTGGATTGTACTCCATACAAAATGTATTCTAAAACTACCACACAATAGACTTAAAAGAAATTAATTAGTTTGATTGCATATTGTCTAGTTCATAGTGTTTTAGTCAAATGGACACAACTGTCTTAATTATTCAAGATGTCCTTTGTTGGTGACCTCACGGCACAGCCGATTCAATTAGATATTTTAGCACTAGAATATATTGACCATATATGTGATATGCATTATTACCTTCTCCACATCAAATAGCACTAGACGCTGGATGACACCCTGTTTGAAGTTTTGATGTTTGATCGAGGTGTGTTTGATGCTTTCAAAAGGGTGGGGGAGGATGTCGGTCATAAAAGAAAGGAGAAACCCACTTTGCTCAAGTTGTGAGGCATCTTTTGATGTGTCACACCAATAGGAAGAGGAATCGATGGTCACATGACTGCTTCTTGAGTTGAATGACACATTCAATAATGAGGAGCATGTTGCTTACTCTTATAGATTCAATAAATATTAATTACACAGGATCAGACGTTGCATGGAAGCAAATGGTGGTTTTGGAGGTTGTGGTTGAAAGGCAATCCCAAGATAAATGTCTACTTTAAAACTGTTGCTCTCCAAATGAAGATACTAATAATTTCATGAAAATACTAACAATCTTAAGCTTTGGACTACTTTGAAAGTTTATAATGATCAAGTCCTTGAGAAAACAGGCTGAATGGTTTGATCTGAGTTTGAATTGATTAGCTTGCCAATTAGACTCAAAAGACTGAACCATTTGCCAATGGGGCATAGCTAGTTCATACTGTAAACAAGTACACTACTTGGCTGAACAAATAATTTGCTACCCTATTTAAAAGTAGAGCTGCTTCTGTCAAATTCAGTGTAGCGGTGTCGCTGGTTTTCTACTCCACAACACTGGATATATCACTCACTATATCAGGTTACATAATTCACTGCATGTGGCATCCTGTCAGGGTTATGTCTGTGTCAGTTCTTTCACCTCGACAAACCTTGATAAAAAACTATAAGTCTACCCAATGTAAACATGAAGGTGGATAAATGTTGAATAATCAGAGGTGTCAAGAGAAGAGATGGGACTGATTCTTTTTCTTCATACATGGACAGCAGTAAGTCAGATGTGCAGATGGGTAGAACTCAGACGGGGTGTTTAAGATAAGCCACTGTGATTCTACTATACATGCAAATCCTGCTCAGACACGCAGAACGCACAGGCATGCTTTAACTCATGGCGAGAGAAGCTTGTTGCGACTTAAATTTTACAGTCTTTGAAGTGCTTCTTTAGCACACATGCAGAGTAATTGGAGGACAAGGGACAGCTTTCCAATTAATAATAAGAACGGTTGGCTCCTCAAGTGAAAGCAAAGAACTACAATTAATGACAAAAAAAACAGCAACTACTCAAAGCTGTTGTAGAAGTAGGCTTAATCTCATTCACTTGAAGAAAAGTGTTTTTCATGAATGTTCATGAAAATTGGGAGTGTTTTGAAGGATATGAGAGAAAGTGCAGTGAAACATGAGGCACAATCTTTTATTTGTGACAGTGTGTTTGCATATTCTCCTTAAATGATTCAGTCAAAATGAACACTCTGTCAATTACTCATTCCTATGCTTTTTCCGTATTACTTTTTTTAATCTATAGAAAACCCCTAAAATTTTACAAGTGCTAACCTTTGTTATTCTTTATGCAACCGAATCATAGGAATCAGAAACTGACAACCTCCAAAAGCATACAATGTTTTCTTTGCTATGTGATTGATCATGTCATGTGACTGATCACTGAATAGCAAGTCTGAAGATACTCATATGCAAATTAGTATGGTGGGAGGGTATGATAAAACTTTAGTTGTGTGACTTTAGCCATAAAATCCTAACTTGCTGCATGTTAATAGTCAGTAAAGTAGTGGTTAAGTTTATGTATGGGGTACAATTAAAGTAATCTAAAATATGGTCATGCAGAATAAGGCATTAATAAGTGGTTTATGCAGTAAATACTAATAAACGGAAAATATGCAAGTAACATGTATGTTAATAAGTAACTAATTAATAGTGAGAACTGGTCCCTACAGTGTTACCAGAATCTACATCAAATTTGAATCTACTTCACACACCAAGTTGTGACTAACGTAGACAGAGTTTTCAAGTCACATGGACTACTTTTATGATGCTTTAGTTTCATGAATCTTGAGGTCACTTTTATTCTATGGAAAATTGCACAAAAGCTGCTGAACTTGTGGGTCGACCACAGATGGAATAAAACCATATTGGTTTGGAACAACATTCAGGTGAGTAAATTCTTACAGAATTCGACTTTTTTGGATTTCAGTGAACTGTTCATTTTACTATAAGGTCTTTGAGATTTAAAGCTTCCTTTCATGATAAGTAATGTTGTATGGTTTTAAGTCATAAGGGAGTTGCTCTCGTAGATGAACAGATTTGCCGCCTAGCTGGTGGAAAACATTGCATTTAAACATCTAAAATAATAAATTGCAAAGTTCATGTTTTAAAACAGGCACAGACAAAACTTCACACGTATTCACTTGTGGTGGAAGCTTTTCCCTATCTTTCAATGGAGGTTCTGTCTGCATAATGCACCTCCAATTGCCGTTTAAATAGTGGCGGCATTCTAGTGGAATGTAATAAATCAGCAGTGAGATTTTTCCTTCTTCCCAGCAGTCCCCACTCTCTCCGGCTCCTCAGATGGCTTCAAAGAGCAGGTATCCCACAAGACCCCAGGGGGCCCATGATTGAAAGCTCGGAAGGATGGACTGACTGCCAAAATCTTATAAAGAATGTAACAGAAGATACATACATTATTCATATTAAATTTTAATGCCCGAGGTACATTCACAAACACGGGGGGGAAATAAGGGGGGGACTTATTGAAAAATTTCACAGTTCTTGTTGGGGACTTAAAAATTTGTTATGCCAACAAAAAGTTGTTTGCATAAAGCGCCTATTAAATGCTGTCAGGTTTTTCTTTCTGCCTTTGTGACTTTGAATATGGAAATCAGGTAGACTGAGATGAGAGGACACCACGGTTCACAAGGGCCAAAGGTGCTATAACACACTTCTGACTGCTTTACCCAGTCACAGTCAGTCGGATAGAAAGGAGGGGGGGACAACGCTTATTTGAATACATTTCATTTCTATAGATTAGGTGTGACAACTTCAAATATTGGGGGAATCTTGGGCGTAAAAGGCTTGAGCGATTTTGCCCTCCACTGGGAGGTTTCCAGATGTCAGACTACCAAACGATTAGCATGGCACACACATTAAGAGGAGGAGGGAGACGCGTATGCCACAGCGGTGAGGAGAGAGCGGCTTCCCTGCAGGCCCGGTCAGCCCAGCACTGCAATCCACTCTCCACTCGCACGGAAAATCAGTTTTCCTTGCTATGCTACGCTGTCTCAAAGATGTCGCCACATAATCAACTGATATCAAACCGCCTCGGAATGGCTAACTCCATCTCATTGGAAAGGAAAAATATGCCAAACCTCTGTTGGTCGCACAAAGTAAATTGATTCAATTGTAGATTGATTTGCACATTACCATTGATTACGCTGGCTTGACAAAGCCAACAATTTGGCATTGTGCAAAGTTAGTTTAGTGTCAATTCTGAATCTCAAAACCCTTCCTGATTCCAAGGCCTCCATAACTTTTGAGCACCATTTATCCAAACTCAGCACAGTCTTTCAATTTGCTTCAACTTGGCATCTGATCAGACTTATGTTTTCCCCATAGTGGACAAATAAGAATTGCGTACTGTAATTCCACCTGCACCCAGCAAACTCAGACCTGGCACAGTAGGCATCTATAAATGCCCCCAGAATATATTAGCAATCACATCCTGTCTATTTGGCTTCAGACGAGACTTTATCAAGTCAAGATTCAAAGCTAGTCTTGTTTACCGACTGACTGGTTTGTCTATCAATCACTACTTGCAATTTACAGAGAACGTATTGCAGACTTCATCATATGGTTCTTTGAAACCAAGAATAATTACATCATAGATTAGCCTTGTACGTATTTTGCCTGAACAATCATCAGCCTCCCAGGTGCAACGGTGTGAAATGAATTTGTCATCATCTTTAAAGCTTTTTGTGACAGGTCGTTTGAAAGTCAGACGGGCTGCTCTACGTGATGGGTGGCTTTCCCGCTGCTTAGCTTCTCTGCAACCCAGCAGGTTTGAGGATTAAATTTAGGGCTCCTGTCAAAGCTGGTGACAGGCCTCAAAGGGGCTTCTCCCCCGATCCCTGTTATTATTGCATGGGGGATATGTTCCATCGCTCTCTATTAGCAGCCAGAGGTACTCCGGTAAGATGGTGTAATGCGCTTTGGGCTTAGGCCTATGTCATTCACTCTTACCCAGGCCATGACAGTGCCGGGGCGAGGTCGATTTTCTGCGCCTTGCTGTTACTTACATGTTCAAAGTGAAGATGGGGCTCTGTCACAAGTCTGGAGTTTGTCGTGAGATCCTCTTAGTGATGGATGGATGACATTACATTGAGTATCGTGGAGGGATTATTGTCAAGAATGCCACAGCAAACAGAGCACACAATGACTTTTAACAGAGTCCTAAGTGTCATTTAATGAACGTTTTTGCACAGAGCTCAATGACATATTTCAGCTTTATTTTGGCAGGATAAATCTAGCAAGCTAGTCAACATGGTTGAGATGAAGCTTATGGCACAATATTCCCTGAAATGGCTTTAGTGAGATTCCTAGGATTATTAATAAAATTTCAATTCTGAAAAAGGACAAGCCAAAAAGGGCTATAAGTCTTTTTAATGGGAATAGTCTCTCTCACTTATTTTCTTGTTTTATTTGTTAACTAGCTAGTTAGTGTCTTTTGACAAATTAATGAATCAGCAGTGCTATTTGCATGTTGGGGGGGAACTGCAAAATGCTAATGGTGAATTGTTTTGTAGTGTTGATAAGAGTAAACTGTATATAAATGGTTGCATTTCAGTTATAACATTCAAATACTGCAACAAAGAACAGAACTTTTTTTTTTTGTTTCTTTTTTTCGGAAATCAAGTTAATTATTCAACCCCGGCACACTGAAACTGTGTGCATTACTGGATGTTTCACTGCAATTTCAAAGTGATACGTCCACTAATAAACTCTAAAATGAACTTTTTAATATGTGACTGTGGCAATGATGAAACCAAATTACACCCTGCAGCTCATGATGATACATTGAGGTCTTAAGACATGAAACAATCGGCCTATGCAAGAAACTGAACGGTATTTATATTATGCTGAGCTCAATCACAACATCCAGTGCGTGACATTTAATGCGGTTTGGCACATTGTGTTGGAAAATAACATTTAACCCTACATCAAACCTTCTCAACTATACAAGTCAACTGATTCTCATCAATCTACAGCAGCATGTCTACTAGCATGTCTTTAGCTTAGCAGAATAAGTTGACATATACTTGCCAAGTTTCTGATAGTATGTTGTGGACCCATCAAAATAAAGTATTAGAAATTATTAGGGAGATAGAATACTAATACTCTGATGACTGCTAGTTGACATGTAGTTGAAAAGTCACTTATTTTAAGTAGAATGTCTAAAGTGGACTATAAAAATAAAGTGTTTCCGACCTTTGTTTATCTTTGGAACACAAATTAAGGTTCCTTTTTGATGAAATCCGAGAGCTTTTTGACCCCCCATAGAAAGCAATGTGACAGAAATTTCCCCAGGCCTAGAAACATAGCTAAGATATTGTTAAAAATATCCCATGTTAATGCTGTTTCATGGTGGACAAAAGGGACGCTGCCTTTAGCGATATTAGCTGTACACCATCAAAAGCTACCTCAAGAGGAACCGCTCAAGAACAAGATTCTAGAGGATATCCAAAACTAGGTAAGCCAGTGCTCCATTTACCCTCAAAATACTGACAGAGTGTAGCAAGAACTCTTGAGACTGAGGTTGTGGCCTGAAGCAGTGCTTAGCAGAAGATGTTAGCACAGATTCAACACTTAAATTCCCCTTTCCACTACTAGCTCCTTCAGTCAGTTCCCTGGGCCAGGGTTTGCCATTAAACCACAAGTACTTGTTCAGTCCCCCTTAAGTTGGGTCTGTTACTACGCCCCTAAGAAAATCCTTGGGAAAATGTTTGTAAGGTTAATGAATTGCCAATCAGTGTTTACAGCAAACACAGGGTTGCCAGCCACTGTGGCTTGCCTTGAAGTCGGCCACCCCGGGGTCACCACTTGGTAGAGGCACGGACAATGCTGCTGATTGGAATAGCAAACATTAGCTGCTGAGATTCAGGGGTCAAAGAGAGGAGACTAGTTAAATGCAAGACCATGACGCACTGTGAAAGTGGGTAAGAAGCACTGAGGGAGAAAAGCTGAATATATTAATGAAAGAAAAAATGCTTGAATTATGATTTAACCCAAGTACATTTGAATTAACACTGAATAACAGTTATCATTAAACTGATGTAAAAAAATTATGTTTTTTTTTTCTTCAGAAAGTGGATATAACAATATGGTATTAAATATGGAAAAAATATTTGTATTCTTTTTTTGTGTTGTTTTGTTTTCTTTGAAGCCTTCAAAAGCAGAATTGTATTCCAGTTTTCCATTTTCTGGGTTGTTTCTGTTTACGGGTTAGGGTTAGGTGCACCCAGAAATGGAAGTTGTATCAATTATTACTCAGCCTCATGCTGTTCTAAACTCGTAAGACCTTCATTCCTCTCTAACAACACAAATTAAGACAGCAACAGACCTACCATCTTCAATGCCCGGACATGCAGTAAGAAAATTGTTAAAATAGTGACATCAGCAGTACAACCACTCAATTATTAAGCTACATAAATATTTATTTATTTATTTATTTATTTATTTATTTTGTGAACAAAGAAAACAAAAATAACAAGGAGCAAGGAGCAGCACAAACCTGTGTGCAGAAAAAGTATTCTCATAGCTTCATAAATTTATGGTTAAACCCCTGATGCCACATAGACTATTTTGACAATGTCCTAACTACCTTTCTGGGCCTTGAAGATCGTTAGTATTGCAGGGTGAGAAAGCTCTTGAAGTTCATCATAAATATCTTAATTTTTGTTCCAAACATAAATGAAGGTCTTTTACCACACAAGGGTAAGTTATTAATGACAGTTTTCATTTTTGGGTGAACTGTTCCTTTAAATAATCAACACATATTATTTATGAATGGATAGAAATTCTGATCACATCCACTCATATGCTCATTCTGGTTCTATAAAACCCTGCTCTTTTGTGGTATTATATTTTTTAGATTAATCAGCCCCCAAACTCCACATTTAAAAACACAAACCTGTATTTGGCCTCTTCCTGTCTAGGTGGGCAGTTCTTGGCAAGAATAAAATGCAAAGCGGACATGCTGACAGTCAAAAGTCTGAAAAGTACAAAATCAAAGCTTGCAGGGATAACATCCATAAACACACTCAAATTACACAGCTTATAGACACTGAAATTATACTGTACAGAATCAGGGGACAGGAAATACAATAACATATACTTTGAGAAAGCCAAAGAGCCAACAACAGTTAGGATAGCAAGCAAAAGCAGAGTTTCTAAATATCCAGTGTTGGTCTAAACCGAAAATGGGACCGACACACATAACATTCTTAAGTATTGACCAGTTTATATCCATTTAAACATGCAAAAAGTGATTTAGCTTGTCCTAGCGCTAATGGAGCAGAATACAAACTGTGCCAATGTGTTTAGGAAAAGCATTTCAAAAGCTTGTCTTCAAATCAATCCAGTTTAAAGTTCAATATTGCACAAAGCTAACGAAAGGTTTCCAGCGGTCCTTGTTTCATAAAACCACTTTAAGGCCATTTTGAATCTCAACAGTTTAACCTCAGCTCAGAATAAATGGGGCATATTGACTTTTTTCTTCTTCTTTTTTTTTTTAAAGAGAAATCTCCGGAAAGCCAGCAAATCCCACTTATGGAACACATTTAAAAGGAGAAAGCCCATTAATTGGGTTTTAAATGAAGCGAGCTCCCTCTCTCCCTGGCTAGAGTCGAGGGGCCCTTTTAGGTTTCGTGAGTGGGGCGGGGGGCTCGGTGCACCTTAGTACTGCTGCGTCCTCCCGGCCTTCCCTTCCATGGTGGGGCAGACAATGAGCTAGCTGTGTCCCCCACAGACAAGGCTCTGGCCTGGGAGACCGTACCCATTGCTCTGGGGGCGGAGGGCTAATTCAGGAGGGGTAAAGGGAGGGGGCTTGCACACTGTGGGAACAGCCCCGTCATCGGCCGACGGACAGCAGAGAGGCCAAAGCCGCTCATCATTTGCAATTCAGATCATGAGCAGCCAGTCCGGGAATCAATGGTGCTGTATCAATCTGCCGACTGCAAATGTCATCTGCATTTTGATTCTTGACCCCCTTTCTGACGCTCCCCACACTGGGGCCATTGTCCTGCGGGGGCCACCCCTCACTGTGTTCTCGCGTTCCCTGCCCAAAGTCCCACATTAGCCAGGCAAAACCCACAAGCCGCGCTGCCTTTCAGAGCAGCCCCAGCCGCTGCTATTTAGCCGTGTGTTCTGCAGGTCTCTCACAGCCCCATAAAGGAATTAGGAGCCCGAGACAAAGCTGAAATACCAGTCGCTATTTGGAAAGCTAAATGGCGCTAACCTTTGTGGCCATTGTGACATATAACAATTTGTGTCACAAATCTAGTTAGAATGTAATGGTAAATCAGAACAAAACAAAAAATGGCAAAAGTCACAGCGGTTGGAGCATGTTAGCGTGATGAATGCCACGGCCGAGGGACCAAAAAGGGATGGGAATGGGAAACAAACAACAATGAGAGCCATATAACAAATAAAAAAACCACACACACACATTTGTTTTGTTTTAACATTTGTTGCTTACAGTTTAGCTAAACTCTTTAGCTATTAAAAAAACTTATAGGGTTATAGTCGTTTCATAAACACATTTCACTTTTTAGTTTTATTTGTGCCATTTTAAACATTGAGTTTTATGTTTATGTCAGTTTTCAGACTCATCAACCACTTCTTTTTTTCAGTAATTGATAAAGTGCAATTCTAAAATTATAAAAAAAAATAATAATAATGATAATTTTAAACTGAAATGTATTGTTTGCACATTTCATCTTTTTAATTAATTAATTTATTTACTTATTTAATGTATTTATCTATTAGCCTACATCACATACGTTTCAATCATTGGCCCTCTTGATTTGTTGAACAAACAAATACATACATGCATACATAGATAAATCACTAATAAACAGTAGCTAGACAGATACTCATTTAATACTCTGCTATTATTGACTTTCATCCCTCTAGGGAGAAAAAGAGGGAGAGAGAGATTAATTAATTCTGAGAAATTTCATGTCATCTAGGAATATCCAAAAGAGGTCATATGAATTAATTACCTATTCCTATGACTCACAAAATACAGATCTTTTGATGGTGTTTACAAGCAAAATTATGTAGCTTTTGAATTAGCCATTTAAAATAATTTTACGCTCAAGTCTCTTCTTTCACACCTTTCATCTAGTGCTCGGAACATTGAAAAGAAACGCACACGCACAATCACACAATTGTGAAAAAACAAACAGACAATCTGACTTTTAAATTACAGAATCTCGATAGAACAAACCCCACATATAAACATACTCATTTTGTTAATGCATTAGTTTTGATAGACTGAATACCCATGTATTTATGCATCGGTGTTAAAGTTTCATCATGAGGTCAAAACATACTCCCTGCAACAAGTATTTATAAAAGCCATGAGCACTCGGCGAGTGCATTGCAACATTAATGGAATCTATGTACAAATTTCTATCGACACGTTTTCTGCTAAAGTATCAGTTATTCAGCTACTGTTGAATCATAGCATGCTATGGTAATAAGAAACAATTCTGGTCGGAACAAGAAAAAAAATCTAATGTGCAACACAAATAAGAACATCAGCGTTTAAGTTTTATTACTCAAGTGGTTCAGTAAGTGTGGCATCAAAAAACACTGACACCGTGTTTTTTACATTTCGAAATTAAACTATTACCAAAACAGCTGTGGAAATGTCACACTAACGGAAGATGAACTCAAGTTAGCAAATATTTCAAGTTTAGTCAGAGATTCTCTCCAAAAACTGCTAAAAACGTCATGTGCTTGCCGTAGAAGACCACAAACCAAACACACACACCAAAAAAAAAAAACACCAGCTGTCCACAGAGGCCAAATGTTATTTTGAAATCCTGATGTTGCGGGTCTTTTCTCTCAGGCATCGTTCTCTTACTGACTGAATTTATCCTGTGGCAACACTCGGACCCCAACCAAGAATAAACATATAGATCCTCCTATAGGTGATACACCAAGGGACCCAGGCATTAAAATGTAGTGAGTGCACGCTCATAAAAAGCTTTGGTTTTGAGCACTACTGAACAGACAAGCACAGTACGGTTATATTTTAAAACAAAATGCAGCGATTTCCTAAAACAGCATTGCTATTGTTAGTTCTCACACTTAATCCCTGAGTTTTTAACATATTTAAATTCTGCATTTATGCTTGTTTGTGCTGCAGTCCTTGATTTTATGTGGCTTGCTGAAGAAAACGAGTTGCCCTTATAGTTTTTCTGCAGTTCTGTGTTTGTATGCTAGGGGCTACAAAGTATACAGACTCCATCTACGCTACTCCCTGAGAGAGAAAAATGGGGGAAAGAAAAAAAAGTGTGTTAGCCAAGGTTACAAAGTGCATGTTACCTCTTTCCCTCGCTGTCGTGAGCGACACATGAAGAGTCTCCCCAGCTCACTGCTGGTCCGCTTCCGTATGGTAATGATATACAGTGCATTAACTCAGTCTGAAAGGCTTAATTTGGGAGACTGTGGGCCCCGTCTTCTTATGTTTCCTGCACAGTAACACCGCGCTCGGGTCCAGGCAGCGAGAGCAGCAGACTTGTGTTTATTTATGAGAGCTTCTTGCTTCATTCGCTCTCAATCATTCATGAGGCTGGAGTGGACGGCCAAGTCAACCCCAATCCAATTCAGTTCAAACCACTGCTGAGGAAGAGAAGGCTGAAAACACAGGCAATTTACTTTCCCGCCCAAATCCAAATGACCCCAAAGATAATGACTTGATCAATAAGTAATGCTTGCTATGTTTGTGGCTCTTTTCGGATGACGTTTCTTATTTTGTCGAGCCCAAGTTACAACCTTTAAAAACACAGATAGAGTTTGATTGACGTGACCACCACTGACACTCATGCAATCTTTATGTGCCTCATATTTTAGGAGCTGATTACCCGCTCGTTCCATAAATAATTGTTTGTGCTAAGTCTTACGAGCTAACCTGATAACCCGTGCAGCGACAATGCTCATAATTCCGCCCAGTCCTCCTTATCCGATCACGTCCATTAAACATCAGCTGTTTGGTAATCCGTTCCTAAGTAATGAATGGGGAAAACAAATCGCATCCATGCTAAATAAATTTAAATGTTCCTGTAAGGTCAACGGCATGGAAAATGTCTGGCAATCAAAACAGTGAATCTTAAAAGGTTCAAATACATATATATAAAGTATTTGCTGTGGAGAATGTCTTCATTAGCATAAAATGCCCTGTCTATGCCATACAACCTTTTTTAATTTAAGATTTAACCCCATCTTCGACTTTATAATGAGTTTTTACAACGCCTTTGTGTTTGTGTGAAATTTCCAACAGTGGTTAAAGAGTTAATGCTTGTCTGTGTTACTCTGAATTTAAAAATTACTACTAATGCTACTACTATTCTACTAATTCTAATGTTCAAGCTAAATGTATACAAACATTTAGTTGTTGGGAATATTTTTTGTTCACTGTCAAAAACCTGCTAAGCTAATGCTAACATCGCCATTTTGTGAGTTTACATGAGCACTAACTTTTGGGGGGAATTAACATTTTCAGTATGTTCATATAACTGCTAATTTAGTCACATTTTAAGAGCAGGCCTACCACTATAGGAAAGACCTCAAAGTTTAAAGCACATTTAATAATTTGCAGATGTTCCACAAGAAACTGTTTCTAAATGCTTACCTTTTTGACTAGCCTCTCGTAAACTCTTATGACACAAAGTATGAGTATCAACCGCTATGGATACAGTATGAGAATAAAAACCTCACACACAACATTAAATGTGCAATCAACTTCCAGCTGAACCAGCACACTCCATAAATCACTTCCTTTTCTGTGCTACATGGCTAGCTAAACCCAGCACTCCCTGCCAAAACGACAAGAACTATTTATCACTTTGGCCATTGTAAATGCTAATTTATGGCTTGAGTGGATGCACATGAGTTGTCCCAAACCAATACAATGATGTGTGGAAATATAAACAGAGCAGGAAATTCAAATGCCTGGAATGACACTTAAGGCTGATAGTACATCTGTCATCACGTCTATATTTACTGTAACATGTTTATTGCCTTTAGCATGTCCCAAATGCTACAGCACGCTTAGCCTAGGTCCTCCCATTGTTGGCCATTAGCACATTAGCAAACATGCTCTTCAACGTGTATGTACATACATATATAACTACACTCTATAAAAATTAATTGTTAACTCAAAAAAGTTTAATTAAATTATAAAATAAAATGAAGAAACCGTTTGACTACTCGTTTGACTACTTTTAATTAAAATGTTCTCAACCTGTTTAAATTACACACAGTTAGAGTTTATGGTATGAGTTGAGATGTCAAATGTGTTCGGGGAATAAATCATAGCATAATTTTTTGCATACTGTTAGTGACTTTTTTTTTAAAGCATTTTAAGATTAAATTTCCACAGGACCAAAAGTGTCCATAAGAAACACCCAAATATGAAAAAGCTGAAACAATACATTTATTGTAAAATCCACTACATTTGTTGAAATCAGGATGGCATTTGTTATTTCGGGGGGCTGATGTAAGCCAGAATGGAGACCCCACTCACCACATGTTGAGTACTTAAGCCCCGAGAGGGCCGTGCGGCTGCCCTTCCAATAAGACTGTGCACTGTGCCTTGTAATTAGAGCGGGATTCTGGAGGGTTGCTTCCGCCACTTGAAGACAAGATTTGACAAATGGGAGGCACAGCTGCACACAAAAGTTTTGGAAATATTTCGTAGCGGGGCTTTGCCAAGTCCCAGGGAAAGAGCAACAGCATCTGTCCAGTGGCACTCGGGAAGTTGAGAAATTCTTCTTGCTTTCCAACAGCGGGGATGGAGTATGTCACCAGTTTTATGGAAAGGTTGTCCAAATTTCCTTTATCCAAATGGCACTTGATTGTGCAGTGGAGCCTTAGGCAAAGGATGGCGGTATGTGAAGTGTGGACAAATGGTGTGGTCAGCGAGAGGCAGAGCATTGCACACCAACTGAGATAAGCCTATTAAACTAGGGCACGCAACACAATCTGCCTCGGCATTGTTGCACGGATACGTAACCCAGGTCACATTGTCTCATTGAGGCATCAGGACAACAGAAAGCAGTGATTAAGAATAAGATGGATTGCTGACTCTTAGGGTCAGCTATGTTTGAGTGTTTGCTGTCGTTGTTTGCCCAAGAAACTCCTCGTCTTCGTCTGCTTTTGATACCATCTGTGCAGGACTGAGGAAAAAGGATATATTGTCCAAACAGGGACCTGCAGTGACTGACCGCCCCAACGAAGCGTTAATTACAAAACCATTGTAGCTTCCAGCACGGCCCCGCTTTTTTTTTATTCTCCGAAAGTTTAAAGTTCGACTACAAGTGCCAAGCAAAACATGCCGTAATGGACATTTTCTGCCCGAGCAATTATGTGAAACGCAACTGCCCTTCAGTTTGTTTATCATGGTTGATGGCAGAGTAAATGCCGCTCCTGAGCAGAGGACAAAAGTTCAAACTCTGGTTCTATTTGTCTGTTTGTTTTTCTTTGTCCAAGTGCTCCAAACATGTCTTTATCTACTCAGTGCTCTTATGAAAATGTTATAATTTAGACATGTCATTTTATAGAGGACAAACTTAAAAACATTACAAGCGAAATGGCTCTTGACCACTTTATGACATGGCTTTGTGGAGGCTTAAGAACTGCCAACGTGCTTGACTAGCACTCTTGCTGTAGTTGCGCACTATCGAACTTAATTACTGCTGGGGGCGATAGTGTCACCTTTAGATGTTACACCAAAAGCGAAATCATTCAGATAAGTTGCTATTTAAACTTGCCAAGCATTATTTTCTTTAAACTGTTGCTAATTCTTCATGCTAATTAATTTATGGTAATAGTGATTAAGTGGTCAGACATATGTGTGTGTCGTAACTACCGTAATAATGAGATATCGATTCGCAAAAAGTGGTCATGTCCTTGTAGAACTCTTAATTACTATTTATAAAATGGGAATTTTCTGAGAGCGATTTGTACCATGTGACCACTATACTATCTGCTTCCAATTTATCTAGGTGCTATGTTTAAACATTAATATTGTTGCCACAGAAATTAAATCGCAATTAAATTGAATCCATGGACATGAACAGCTCTGATTAGAATGTCACGTCATCTTGAAATTATGGTAATTATAACATGGCATGAACACAGCATTTTTCCAGATTTGCAAACTCTAGCAACATTTCTGCTAGTTCTACCGAATTGCAAGTGTTACAAAATTTTTCACCCCAACAATGTGCCTCTGGTTATGCCAATTATTTTGTCTGGCCCAGAGTTGCCATTTTAAAGGCACAGTTCACCCAAAAAATGTTATTCTGTCATCATTAACTTCCACTTGTTACAAACTATCTCCTCTTGTGTTCAACAGCTGTGAAAAAAAATCATACAGGTTTGGAACAACCTTTTTTGGAGGGTGGTGGGGGTCCCCTCTAAATAAAAGACTGCAAGATTTATTTATTTATTTATTGTAGTTATCATTATGCCACATATTCTGACTAAAGATTGAACTTATTTAATTACGAACCCATTGGCCACATACAGGTCACATCAGGACCACGTGATGTTTTCTGAACTGCATATCTGAGTATAATGTTATGCTGAGGATTTATTGAATTTGTTGACAGGAATATGAAATTGCAAGATTGCTGTTTTCATATGTATTTTTCTTGCAGGCTTGTTTGCTATCCATAATTTCTTCCCAAAGATCAAATTAAGCTCATGGCCGTTCACTGTTTATTTGGACTTGATAACGTTTGGATGACTTTCCGTCCCAAGAATAGTGTCTGGCAGATGAGACCAAATAATCTCACGCATTTATTGGCAACCTCTCTTTGTCCATTCAGTTGAGTTCGCTTTAACAGAGCGTTGCTCTGTTCTCACATAGATAGATTTACAGCGACTCTGCCAAGCAGCGAACATTTCCCTCCGCAGGCATTTGAACATTATACCCAACTTTACATCTGGCAGAGTCCACAACATTCCACTAAACAATTTGATTTGAGTTATCCAATCCACACACTTCCATTTATTTCTGCGGGGTATAATATTCTGACCACAACCGTCATTTCTAAATATGTAAATATAAATTGAATTATTGCCCTGAAGAATCGGTGGTCGTTTCGGATGAATTTGAGGCCACTTCTGAAGCATCCGAATAAAGAACTCAGCCCAGAATATCCCTCAACAGATTTTCACACCTAGCGTGTAACCCTCAGACAAGGCGTAAATATTTCACACGAGTTGGTACTATGTGAGTCTTGAAAGTTCTCGACCTAGTTCAGGCGCTAGGTGCAACGGTGCCTGAATGTGCTTGCACTGCATTCATAAAACATACAACCTCAGCCATTCCGATCAGTTAATTGTATCAGCCTCGCCTGTTGTTGCTGCCGTTACTCTTGTTGTTTAGGAGATTTCTAAGCATGCCCAGAGGACCCGCGTCTTAAGTTTGAGGTGGCTTTCAGGGGAGAGAAAGGTAGAGAGAGCTTGTGCACTTAACAGAACACTCATTATCTAGCTTCCACTGGCGGCCCTAACAGACCTGTTTGGATAGCCATTAGAGGGGAAGGTGTTCTGGGGGAAAGAGAAAATAATGAAGCCAGTCTCTCCTGATTGGCATTCCCACCAAAGCCTTCACCATTTTTTTTTTTTTGAGGGGATAACAAAGCGCAAAGACCTGCGGACCGAGTACTTTCGCGGCTTATTATGCTGAGGGTTTGTGGAAGTCCTGTAACTATAGTCACTCTCCATTGTTACTGTTGTTGTCTTCAATTGTGAATCTTTGCAAACAAGTTCCATTTCATTAGCATGGGAAATAGATAAAGTTTGAGACTGTCAGTCTTCCTGTCATAATGAGGATGCCCATGAATATTCATGAGCGAAGAGATATGACTTCAAGCTGAGTCCGCAAATGAATGATTTTAGGGAAGAAATTGACGAGTGTAAATCAATGAGTCTAAAAACTCTACAGTCATTGATGTTAGAGTGTAGAGTTTTTACTCTTAAAAATAATTGTTCTTTATTGGCCATGAAAAAAACTCTCCAAGCTCTGCTTGCACTAAAGGTCCTTTATAGTGGCAAAGGGTAAATTACAAAATACTGTAGTTTCACTTTGGAGCCCAAATAATTATTTGTATGAAATCTTGAATATGTATTTTTATACTTTAATGTATGAATGTAATGAGAAATTAATTACGGTAGTATTCGAAACAATAACAATTTTCCAACAGGAACATTTTAAGTAGCACAGCTTAACGAATGAATGAATACAAAAAATCCGTCCAATCATATTCAGCTATTCTAGAGAGTTTTTTCAATATTTAAAAGTGCATCCAGTGCCAGGAAATTTTCAGATTGACTTCTCAGTCGTTTCAAAGATATTTGGCTGATCTAATTTGAATATTTTTCCATATCATGGCATACCACCTCTTCGTGAGGTCAGCAGAAGAAAAAAGTAAGTGTCTAGATGCGAATCTCTGAAATTAGCATGTCCTTCATCAGAGCGAGTAGCCCGTAAAAGAATGCTCTAGCACGCTAGCACAGGAAATTAGATGCTCTCTTGGGTCTCCACTGCCTTCTGTGGCGACTATAAAGAAAAGTCTGGAAAAACTCACTCCATAATCATGCCTAGAGCCCCGGTGGCAGTCCAAAGAAAACAACACTGGACTGAATAACCTCATCAATTTTCCTGAGGGCTTATGAAAAAGAAAATGCCTTGCTCATTTATAAATTTGTCCCCATGCACAGAAATAAAGGTGTGCACTGTTTGGACATGTGAAACGTATTGATTTAAGAGGCCATTTCACTACCTGGGAAAAATGCAGGGTCACTGCACAAGTATGTCTGATTTGTTAAAAGACAGAGTATAAAATTTCCTCAGACTGCACTCCTGAACAAACGCCTCGAGTACATAAGATGCCTCTACAAAAGACCAAAATTCCACAATTCCTGAGGTTGTCAAGCAGGCAGATGTGTGCTTATACCTTAGAGTTACACCTGGGGCTGTGTGTCCGTGTGTGTCCGTGTGCAAACATGCATCTGTGTGAGTGTTTGCGTGTGTGTGTGAGACAGTTGTTGTTATTGCCGGAGATAGCGCATTAAACCCAAGAGAGTCGTGGCATACACGCTCCATTAGCTTCATGCGGTTTGTGCTGACCTGGTAGAGGCCAGTCAGTAATACGCTCATTAATATTTCAGAGAGCTGCTCACCTGGCCACAGGCTACACGCAAGCTCCTCGCAACAGCCAGTCAAATTCACTCGCCCCTGAGAATGAGGTCTTCTCCTCCTGGACTTCACAAGCTTTAATGAGCTTGATGGATCAGCGGTATGCTATGTGTGTATACCTCAAACAGACATACACAGCTGCTGCTTTCTGTAGCGTCTGGAAAGCGCTGCTGCTCGTTCTGGTGTTACTCGTATTATGCCCGACTGTGTGTGGCTGGATTTGGGGTCCGCATTGCCCATGTGACCCTCTGTTTGAACTCTAGTTTCACACCAAGCTGAAAAGACTTCAGTTCTTCCCTATTCTGCTTCATCCTCCTCCTCACTGAGTACAGAGTACTGTAGTACAATCTAGTGTGATTGTGCTATGTACTCTACATGTGTAGTGCAGCACACTCTCACATCTATCTATCTACCTATCTATCTATCTATCTATTTCCGTCTATCTATCTATCTATCTATCTATCTATCTATCTATCTATCTATCTATCTATCTATCTATCTATCTATCTATCTATCTGTTTCCATCCAATCATCTGTTTGTCTCTATCTACCTATTAGTCTATTTGTCTCTATCTATATATCTATCTATCTATCATCTATCTCCATCCATTCATCTTTCAGGAAAAATCACATCTGTCACACCAAATCTGATTTGGGACTTTTTCACCATTTAATGTGAACATTACACCAAGGTTCCAGCACGAGTATCCTGAGGGCTGAAGATGGGCAAGTAATTATATCCAGGGGCCAGCATGTTGGTGTCTGACCCATCCCCTTATGGTCGGACCACCCTGGATTGAGACAACCAGACGCCCCTCTGGACTTGTCAGGATTTACCGTGGCTCCAAATGGTATTTAGACACAGTTTCAGTTAAAATGTATAAATTGCATTGCATGTATTTTCTACTTTATAATTGCTGTGTGTTTAAACTAGCCATGTAGCAACAAATATTTATTTATTACTGGATAATCTTTGGTTATCCAGTATATTTGATATTGCAATCCAGTCATGCTACATTCCCATGACCTGTGTTCCTTAAACTTGCCTTGGCTCAAGCCACCCAAGTTTGAGACTCTCGTACCATCTGTCAATCGCCATCTTAATTTCTCCCACCCTTGCCGGATGAAAATAATATCAACTGGTTTCATGAAATACCCCCCAAGTGCAGCCCCTCATGAGTACACTGTGAAATATATGCATTTCTCTCTGTTGGACCTGCATAGGAAATATTATCTGATCTACAGCAGCAAGCCATTGAAACCCCGAGCTGGAGACACCCAACAGATGGGACCCATGGAGAAGGGAGGAACTACCACAGGAGACCCCCTCCCTTCCTCGAAGTGTCCTGGAGTGGGCCGATGCGGACATCTGTCAGGGTCCCCAGACAGGTGACCGTCAACCCTCACGCAGGCCATGAAATATGTATGAAAAGAGGATGTTATGTCTTAAAAAGGAGGGCGAGAAAAGGGACAGAGAAAGAGACACGGCCACTAATCAATGATTCGATTCACTTCTGCGTTGAAAATACTTCATAAGCAGTCAGATTCTACTGGCAGTGTCACCTAAAACGTAGAAATGATTTAAACTTAAAACAGAGCTTATAGCCTACAGGATGATCTGTCCTCTCTTTCACTGCACAAGCACTATTCGTTTTAGTCTAATTGTATTCCAAGTAAGGTTTATTATTTTCTTGCTGTCTAATAAAAATAATATTGTGACACACATCACGAATAATTGCATATATATATATATATATATATTTATTTATTTATTTATTTATTATATTATATTATTTATTTTTGTTTAACACACACATATACGGTATATATTTGAAAATAAATTACATGTATTTCCATGTACATATTTATATTTATATAATTTATATCATATATAAATGTACATTTTCTTTATATACATTTATGCATGTGTAATTATGTATACATAATATACACAATACATCCATATATGCATTAAAAACCTTTATTTTGGATACAATTAATCCCGATTATTCGTTTTACAGAACTAACACACACCCACACATAGTGGCATATTTATATATTTAATATATTCATTGATTTTCCGATTTGTCTTGTCAATTTAATATATATTTTTAATCAATATTTGATTATGATTTTTGATTCATTTGTTTGGTTTGTTTTTAAATCAATATTTGGAGTTGCAATTTAGGTTCTTAGGCATAGACATTTTAGGAACCCCTAAAATACCAAATGTTTTAAATTATTTAATTGTGATATATTTCTATCTGTGTTATTTAAGGTCTAGTGGTATCTTGTGCCATTTTTATGTTGAATGAAGGGTAGCTGTAAATAATAATAATAATAATAATAATAATAATAATAATAATAATAATAATAATGATAATGATATAATAAAGCCTTTTGAATATATATATATATATATATATATATATATATATATATATATATATATATATATATATATATACTAACTTTTTGTTTATCAGTTCTGCTTTGTTTGAGATAGAATTAGGGCCAATTATTGAAGGTATTTCTGCCAAAAGAATCACTAATTAATTGGTAACTGGTAAAAAGAGTCCAAATCATCACCGAATTCGTTACAATTCTCAACCTACTCACAATGACTTTCTCCCGAACACAATATGATTTTTTTTTTCTTTTTCTCTCCAGATGGTCTCGGCTGCTATGAACTTTCTAATTAAGAGAAAGTACCTGACTTGGTCTAGCAGATAATTGACCTCAACTGGAGTTGAAGCAGAGGGAGCCAGGGGCACTGTCAGCTAATGGAAGGCAAATCCGCTACCTGGGGAAATGGCTGTGTTCACACTAATCCTCTGGCCTGCAGGCTCGGGCCTGATTTAATAGGGGCACTGAGGGGATAGGGCATTGTCCACACTGCCTGTCAAGAGCACAGCAACACGTGAGACAGGCCGCGCTGTCTATCTCTCCATCTCTATTACCAGCAGCGCCGTGCATTTTTCATTCATGAGGAGAACCATGTAGCGGGGGCCGGGAGACGGGACCGTTCCGCGGTGGTCTTGTTTAGCTTTGGAAAAGACGATGTTTAAGAATGCGATATTAAAAATGTGAAGAATTTCGTTTTGCTTGGTTGCGAAACACGCAAAAAAGTAGCTCCGGATCAAATGTCTAGCGTCTGTCTTTCACGTTGAACCACTCGCAGAACGTCGTTGCGTGTAATTAAAATTCATAAGCTGATAAAGTTTTAAAGTAGAACACGGTGCAGCCTTGTACTAGTTAAGCCAAGGTCGCGGTTTCGATTCCCGATGAATGCACAAACTGATAAAATATACATTGAATTTAATCTAAGTTGCTTTGTATACAAGTGTCTGCAAAAAGCATGGAGAATCTTTTATGCATTTATTTAATCAAAGGGACACAAATATTAATAACATGTGCAAAGCTGAATTTTTAGCATCATTACTCGACTTCTCTCATATATATATATATATATATATATATATATATATATATATATATATATATATATATATATATATATATATATATGTATATATATATGTATATATATATATATATATATATATATATATATATATATATATATATAGAGAGAGAGAGAGAGAGAGAAAATAATTAAATACATTATATCATAAAAAGTATAAAAATGTATAAAAATCACTACTTGACTTTACTCACTATTGATAAAATTTAATGTAAAAATTTTATAAAAGTATAACTATATTATATAATATATAAATATATTATTATTATTTGATTATTTAAAAATATATATTATTTATCATTTTATTTTTGAATTTTTTTTGTGAAGCTTATTTGTATTAAATGTATACATCCGCAGAGTGATTGCATTAACCTTTAAGAGGGCTAATTCATTTAACATATAAAATTTCCTTTTTCTAGTTTGAGTCAGTGCTTATTCTGTGTGCCTACACAGCTGCCAGTATAAACATTCACTGAACTGGGATGTCCTAACGAACAACCTGATGCCTGTAATTAACATCTGATGGGGGGAAACATGTCGTATCATGACTTAATTAGTGGCCATGGTAAACAAGGCAGACAATGACATGTTTCAGGAATCAACCGCCAATCATTCTGCGGCACACATGAGTGGGCGTGTCTCGTCCCCATACTGCGTGATGTAAAAACCTCCTATTTTAGAAGATTTATAAGTTACTTTTGTACAGAAAAACAAAAAAAACCTACAAAAAAAGATAATTTATGACTGGAGTCAATATAATATTGAAGACACGTACACAAATCTGACTGCGTTATTTATTTATTTATTTATAGTCAGAAATGATGCCTACCAATAATAGACTTAATAGAATCTAGTCGTTTTTAATTTTATTATTTTTTAATTGTTTTTATTTAATTTAATTTCTAGTTAAAATAAAATCAAATGCATTTTTAAGCTTTATTTGACATTTTTAGCTTGACTGAAAACAAAAATATCCTGTTGTAAGAGTTACCCTGATTTTTTTTTAGTTCCTGTTGAAATATTTGCAGTGACAGTCAAAATCAACTCTACAAAAAAAATGAATATTATTATTATTATTATACATTTTCAATAAATACAGATATTAGTATAACTATACATTAAATGATTTGAAAAGGAACAAAAATAATAAATAAAACCAATAATTGTATATTTTAATTAATTAATTAATTAATTAATTAATCAATCAATTAACATAATGAATATTGAATAACATAATAAATTATAAATTCATGTAAGCGGCTATATGATTACATAATAGCCCCGATCGCTTGGGAAATGCTCTTCGTTGCTTGTTAAGTCCTCAACAAGCCACAATTATTAGAGACATCATTTATTACAGTAACCCAGACAGCGTGGGGTGAGTTAATATGTATGACCAGAGGTGTGTTCAAATCACATTTGCTTCGACATACTTCACTGAACCTTTATAACAGCAGTCCAAAAGTCAGCTGTGATTCCCGAGCGGCTTTGCGGCATTCTCTAACACGGTTAATATTTAATCGCTGAGAGGTGATAAAGCGCACAGCCATCACTCTATATGTAAATAAGCGACGTTTCATTCCCTGCCCGCTCATGTGTGACCTCAGCAATGCGCCCAGCATGGAACACGTCCGAGCTATTGCTGGAATGAAGGGGTCAGCGTCACAATTAACCTCGTTCGTTTAGGAGACAGCATTCCTCAAACCCATCGTTCCCTTTAACAGTCAAGTCCGCCCGCGTGAGAGACAGACACTGACAGACTCCGTCAATGACGAGCTCAAATCCAAGTTTAAAACACAGGTCTTGAAATCCTGCGGTCTTATTAACCCGAGGTGCGCCATCCAACCTTTTAATCACTTCAAACGGTTTAACCTCAGACAGGTGAGCTATTACTTTACAGAACTCGCAGACGACTTTGCGAGCAAGGCTACAATTAGGAAACAGCATAGCATCAAAACTTGAGACTCCGTTGACTTGGAGGAGTTCACCCAAAAATGAACGTTTGCTGAAAGTGTACTCAACCTCATGTCATCCCAGATGCAAGTGAGGTTGAAAAAATGGAATAGATATAGAGATATTTAGCATTATATATAACGAAGGGAGAGGAATGAAAAGTATAACGTCAGCCATGAGTGTAAAAGTGTTTGTTATAAACTATTAAAGTCAATGCAAACATTCATATAAAAGTATGGTATTGTTTTTTTTCCCTCCTGTAAAGTTGGTTCTCACCCTCCCATTATAGAATTGCTCATCAAAGGATCCTCTGGAGTGAATGGGTGCCGTCAGAATGAAAGCTGATAAAAACATCACAAATTGTAATAAATACATCATTAAGACATTTTGGCAAACTGTTGCTTCTGACTAAAATATGGGTCCTCTATTTAAAAAAAAAAAGTCTGAATCGGGAGAGAAATATACACAGGTCAGGCACAAGCAAAAAAATAAATAAATAAATAAATAAATAAATCAAATATGTTGTGAATTTTGATGTGAGTGCAAAACAGGGTGTGAATTATGAATGATTAGCTTTTATCAGTTTTTATTTGTGCTCTCACTCTGACGGCACCCATTCACTGCAGAGGATCCACGGGCGAGCAAATGACAAACAAACACATTCATCTACATCTCGCATGGCCTGGGGGTGAACACTTTTTTTATTCCTTTAACGATTCACTCAAAGCAACTGGATATCAATGTGCTTTTTAGCATTCTCTGAACTCTTTAGCAGAAACATCAGCTTTCATGAGTTTTTCCACGGACAGCCGCTTCGGAAAGTGTAAAAATCGTGTTGATATCCCTACGTCGAGGCAGTCCGCCTCTTAATCGGACAGATAGGCGGCGAGTTAGTCTCATTTTGCACGGCCTGTGGTGGATGTCTGGGCCGCCATCCGTGATCAACTCCAATCGTCGCCTGTCTGTTTAATTGAAGGCAGAGCTGAGGTGTTTCTGGCAGACAGACAGCCGTGTGTAATTATTTCAGCTTGTCAGCTCTCATCCTGTCTGTCTGTCAGCTGCTGTAAGACATCCACTGCTGCAGGGATCAGGGAGACACTGAGCCGGGATACAGGGATGAAAGAACAGAGATCTGGACAGAGGAGAAACTGGAGGTCAGAGGAGAGAGAGAGAAGGAGGCAATCGCTCCTCTTGCCACAGTGAACCTGATTTGCTGTCTGCTTCTTCATTCTGTCTCCTTCCATCAGTGCTGTTGGTTGGGTGAATGTCTCCCTATATATATATATATATATATATATATATATATATATATATATATATATGCTACAGAAATAATTGTGTTTTATGACCATCAAGTATTGTATTGTTTTGTGTTGTTTGGATGAGTAATATTTTACAAATTCAAAAATATTTGTTAAATTAAAATAAGTAACAATAATGCAAAAATATGATGATTTTGAACCACTCTAAACTAGTTCACTTACCAATGATATATTTGAGGGAAAGAGCATGTTTGATAATTGACATTGATAAATATTAAAATAAATAAATAGACCAAAAAAACAGTTAAGCAAAAAAATCTGCCAAAATCTTCGGGAAACGCCCTTGAATGAGTTCTTGCGATATCGTATTTTTCTTAAATATTAGCACGATTGCAAATATGATATTGCCATTTATTAACGTTTTGGCTGTTAAATAATACTTATAAAGCCACATTCTGCATGACTAGATATCTAATCATACTCAATACCTCAACTGCCTTACTAACTATTAATAAACAGCAAATTAGGAGTTTATTAAGGGCAAAAGTTGTAGTCAATGTA
The DNA here is from genome assembly GCF_018831695.1 of Puntigrus tetrazona. Taxonomy (NCBI): domain Eukaryota; kingdom Metazoa; phylum Chordata; class Actinopteri; order Cypriniformes; family Cyprinidae; genus Puntigrus; species Puntigrus tetrazona. The sequence goes on along the minus strand of NC_056722.1, from coordinate 9,107,482 downwards.
GTTAATATTAAGTGGCTTAAGTTTTGGAAGTAATTCTGTTTTTGTGTTATTTAGTCAGTGTTGTTTAATACTAAATGCGTCTCGTCTTAAAGACCCATTCATAAAGTTAACTTCTTTATCCTGAATGAATCTGCCATCATGAATGAATAACTTGAATGAAGGCTGATTCGCTCACTAATCACAGCCACTGATCATTTCGTTTAATTTGTTAAAGTATTATTTATTTTCTTTTCCATCTTTTCATATTTCTATATTAAAAAATAATATTTTAAAGTTTCATTTGAAACGCCATATTTACACAAATCACATTTTACCTAAATGTTTTACCAAATATATGACATTTGAGAAACTGACAAGATGAATAAAATAAAACAAAACAAAATAAAATGTAATAAATTAATTGAATATTGAAAATATTCTGGGAATCAATGTAAAGGTGCAAATGAAATTTTTTTTATTAATTTCTTTTTTTTTTAATTGCGAAGTTAAACTCCAGCAACAACATTTTTTTTCTAATTTTGCAATAAATTTGTTATAATTTGCAATAATTTTGTCATAAAATAAATTCAAAACTAAATATTCAGTGTATTATTTTATTCCCGTTACAATAATGAGAAAACAGCTCAACTGTTGATATTGTTGTAAAGTATATCCCATACATTATTTTACAGTTTTTGCAAATATCGCCCGATTTTCACATCAGCTTGAATTCTGGAGTATTTTCTTTCTGTTTTTTTGGGGTTTTCATACGTGAAGATCCAGCATGTTTGCCTGAGTTTCTAAACATAGCTTGTTTTTGGTTCAATAGCACGTTCAGTCCTGGAGCCTCACGATATTTTGTTCCAGCATGTGGCAATTAGTATGTCAAATCAAACGCCATAAAAGCAAATAGCAAAACAAATGACGCTTCTATTTCCAGCCCCGTGCGTTTTTCGCAAGACCCTAAAGCGGGTTTTGTGGAGACATACAGGCTCTGACGCAGACGAGGCCTTTCCTTTCTCAAAACGCTGTGGAAATTACCCAGAATGCACAACAATGTTTAAACCCTGACCTCGAGGCTGTGGCGGAATAAATTTTCCCAGTCAAGCCTGCGTCACCCTTCTGACCTTCCACACCAGGCCATGTGGCTATCAATCAGACAGAGCCCGTCCCGCCCTCTGACCTCAGGGGCTTCACACACACACACACACACACAACACACCCTATTCAACACACACGCAAACACATATACCAGTCATTCATGACTTATGAGACCTAAGAAATAACCAGATTATCTTTAAACACTTGTGTAGGGGTTGGTTAGATGAGATTAAACAGATGTATTGATGTATTTCTCCTTATATGCAATTTTTTTTGTGTAATTTCTCTCTTTGTTTCTCTTTACATCTTTATATTTGTTTACTACTTTCATTTCTAATCTTTTTTAGAATTAATTACATTCATTTTTAATGTATTAACTTATAATTTTGTCCAAATTTGTCTCTTTTTTTATGCCATTTCTGTTTGTTTTTGTAATTTCTGCAATTAATTTGTAATTTTGTCTAATTTCATTTCTAATTTAATTTTAATGTTTGGTCTTACGTTTTGTCCTATTTCATTTGGATGTATTTTATTTGTTTCATTATGCGTCTCATTATTAGATAGTTTGTGTGTATCATTTTATTATCATTATTTAACTTTTGCCAGTTTAGTCTCATTTTGTTTTTAATTTTTTAATACAATTGTTTATTTTATGTATTTCATTTCTAGTTTGGGCCCATTTTATGTCACACTGTTAGATAATATTCATTTTATGTAATTATAGTTTTTTTATTTGTCATTTTGTCTCATTTTATTTCTCATTTTCAGTGGACTTCTTTTCTAATTTGGTTCAAATTTTGTCTTTTTTTTATTTTTAGATAAATTATGTCTCATTTTTCTTTTTTATACATTTTATTTGTCATTTTGTCTTTTTTGGATGTATTTTATGTCTGATTTGATCTAATTTCTTGTCTCATATATATATATATATATATATATATATATATATATATATATATATATATATATATATATGTGTGTGTGTGTGTGTGTGTGTGTGTGTGTGCGTGCATGCGTTTTTAAAAACATTTATCTGAAGTGACCTACAAGAAACACATCGGAACAAAGTCGATGCAAATGATCATACAGAGAAAATGTATTTATTTAGAGGACCCGTAAGAACAAGCTGCATAAGTATCCAATCGGCTTGATGCGGATCTCCTTCTGGATGTGATTTTCTGAAGCTCTCCGTGCTAAAAGTGTCCGTGCAGCTGGAGTCGCTTTGTTTAGGGTTCACTCGGGGACATGTAGGAATTTGCTCCAGTTAGAGCGGGGCTAATGAGTGACAAACGGCTTAATTACAGGTCACTTCCTCTGAGGTCATCTATCTGGGACTCATCTTCCAGTCTAATCAATCTAGTGCCCTCGCTCCAGCAGGTGAAGGCCTTGCGCTCCTCTGTTCGGTTCTGTTACGGCCACGGGATAAGAAACTGTGCCCTCAGAGTCGGCATTGTGAGAATGTCATTTTTAAATTCATATTGTTTTCATACCTTGGCAGTCTGAGCACAGTTTGAATCGCGCGTGAGATTATTGTGGTCTGTTTAGTAGAAGAGAAACACATTGCTGTCTAAGACACAGATGATGTTAAAGAGATCTCGTTTCTGTGTGTGTGTGTGCCCACGTGTTAACTTACCTCAGCTGTGATCTTCCAGTGAAGGCAGCAGTAGTGAACGAGTAGAGTGTGTGTGTGTGTGTGTGTGTGTGTGTGTGTGAAGGGTACGACTGCCCTCCTACAGACACCTCCTGATGTGATGACAAGTTCCGAAGGCCTCCTGCACAGCGTGAAGCCCCCAGCCCCAGACATCTGAGGCATCTCCCGCCCCGCCTGAGCAAAAAACTTACACAGCTAAACGTTTTGTACTCCATCCACGTGTTCCCTCGCTCGCTCGCTCCCTCTCTCAACCCGCTACTGCGGTATCGTTGAGCTCTGACACTTTCTAAAACGGAAGTGAACTAAGCAAAGAGCACGCATGACTAATGGCTCTGCCCAAATTTATGGAATTTAATAACAAAATTGATCAAAACCGGTGTCTAGGTCACATTTCACTTCAGAAGGGGGAGAGGGAAAAAGCTTCTTTACAATTTTTTTTTGGTATAATTTAAGTACATTTATAATAAAAATAAAAATTATTCAATTAAAAAAACATGCTTAATTTATATATTTCTCACAATTATAATTTTTTATTTATTTAATTATATATAATAATTATATCATATACAGTACAATAATGGTTATCAATAAAATAATTGTATTATTTTTCAATATATATTGAATGTTTTTTTTAATTAATATGGAATTTTTATCAATATGAAGAAAAAAAGGCTTTATAAACTGAACACATTATAAGTATTTGTGTTTGTGTTGGGGGGGTTGTCAATTGAATTGAAATGGCCTAGAAAAAAAAACATCCTAATGGTCTTAAAAAGACAGACATGAATCCCTCCAGCGCAAGTACCTGTGAAAGTCTATTTTACGCTTTCTTGTAGAGCATTTTGCCTCAGCTTGTGTCTCACATGGGTGGGTTTGGTGAACCAGAAGTAAGGTGAAAGGGTGAGAGGCCGGGACACCCGCTCACGGTCAGGGCTGTTTAAGCTGCATTCGGCCCGTAGGCCGCTCTGTGAGCGCTGAAGATGACTGACAGGTGCAATGTGCCGTTTGGTGGCTGTGTGGAGGACGGAGAGAATGGGAGGCGGAAGGAAGAGCGAGGGACGCTAATCATCATGTTGACCATGTGATCATCACGTATCTATCGGTTCAGGTCAGGATCTTACCAAAAACCCTTACTGTACAATACCGTTCAGAAGTTTGATGTCTATTATGCTCGCGAGTTATGCATTTATTTGATCAGAAATACAGGAAAACAGTTATTATATATACTACTTTCATTTCTAATTTTGTAATTTAAAAAAATATATATAATTATTTAATTATAAAGAATTATTTTTAGACAATTTATGTATTCATTTATTTATGTATTTTATCTATTTATTTAATTTATTTTGTAATTACTGCAATTCATTTGTATTTTTTCTGATTTTATTTATAATTTCATTTTCATTTTTGGTCTTGGGTTTTGTGTTATTTCATGTCTCATTTGGATGTATTTTATTTGTCCCTTTTTCTCATTATGTGTCTCATCATTAGATAGTTTGTGCATTGTTTTATAATCATTATTTAAGTTTTGAAACTTTTGCCATTTTTGTCATTTTTTATCAAATTATTTTATGCATTAAACCTCTAGTTTTATGTCACACTGTAAGATGTTTTTAATTTTATGTAATTATAGTGTTTTTATTTGTCATATTTTATTTCTCATTTTTAATGCACTTCTTTTCTAATTTGGTCTGTCATATATATATATATATATATATATATATATATATATATATATATATATATATATATACACAAATGGTAATTCAGAATCATTCTAATACAGGTGCATCTCAATAAATTAGAATGTCATGGAAAAGTTCATTTATTTCAGTAATTCAACTCAAATTGTGAAACCCGCGTATTAAATAAATTCAGCGCACACAGACTGAAGTAGCTTAAGTTTTTTTACTTGTGATGATTTTGGCTCACATTTAACCAAGCTAAAGATGTTAGCGCTAGGCGACATTTGTTTAGAAACTCTATCTCAGTCGCGGCGTCTTAATCAGCAAATGGAGGCTGATCCCCAATCCCGGCCGACCCTTCTCACACCTCCTCTCTCTGGGCCCTTTGAATGGAAATGGTGCGTAAACAAATTCGATCTAACCTGCGTTGTGGGCAACTCGAGAGAGGGGTAAAAGCCGAGCGCTGCAAATAGCACGGCGGTATTGGTTTTAGGTGTAAAGGATGGTGCGCGAGCCTGCTTTTGGTAGTAATCCAGGTTTATTTGTGTTTGGAGTGGATTACAGTCATTCTCAGGAGACAGACTGACTGACTGGAGCCGCTTGGCGTAAACCTCCCAGACCACCAGAGCCGATCTCACATCTGATGGTTCAGACGTCTGACGAAAAAAAATTACGATAAAGCGATCGCAATTGTTGATATGCAGGAGGATTTCAAATCATAGTTTCTCACTCTTGTGTCGCACAAAACCAGCAAGGTATTTGATTATAATTCTAGTTCTTGTCCTGCTTTGACGATTCCGGGTCTCTTCGTGAAGAAGAACGGACGGCAATCGCAAGGAGTAGAAAAGACACTGGAGAGCGGGAGCTGAGAGAAGCATTTAGCGTGACTTCCACAGGCACGGATCAATCAGCCGCAAGCCATCCGTCCGTGCTGCTCGTTGATATTAAGAATAAACTAGGCATTTCTGTGCGTGTGAGTTTGCATGAGAGCGCATTTTGAGTTTCAGGGACTTTGTCTGTGTCGTATACTGGGTTTTATTACCCCAATAAAAAGCACCTGAAACGAATGTGATTTACTTACGCAGTATTTCATTTAAATCTAGTAACATTAATCTAACACACATCTAAATATTTAAATACGATTAAAGCTTACATCGTATTATGTGTTTGGCACATTGTAGCCATTTATAGCCATTTATTTAGCCAGTTCATAGTTTGGATGTGTGTGTGTGTGTGTGTGTGTGTGTGTGTGTGTGTGTGTGTGTTCATTTACAAACGTAATTGATCGATTGACTGTTTAACCTTTTACCTTAATAAAAAAAAAAAAAAAAAAATGTTTTTTTTTCAAATACAGTTACAAAGATAATTAACCATGCGCTCAAAAGTTTATTGATTCACATACACAGTAAAAAAAAAAAAAAACTCTTGGTGACTATAGCGGCTGCTACCACGAAAGTTATAGTCTTCTAAAGCCCTACGACAGGCTCAAATATAAGTCACCGGTACGCATGGAGGATTTTCCTCTTCTGGACAGAACTGTAGCCGCTGAGATTGAGTCGATGGTCACGTCTCATTTGTGTCTGGAGTGAGTAATAGCAGCAGTCGGGTGTGTGGTCATCAGCGTCCGCGTCTATTGTGCGTACCGTGCAGTCGTCTGCAGACAGGGAGGGTGTGGAGCCGGAATGAACGCACTCCCGCTCCAACCATTTCCTGTCCTGCACGCTCGGCCTCACCGTCTCCCTGGAAACGGCCCAACAGGGTGCGGTGGACTGTCTGCGCGGGAACCGGGCCAAACCACAGATACGAGCGAGAACAGCCATCTCTTTTTACCGACGTCGATGTGACAAAAGGCCAGACGGTTGTTTTAGTGTGTTTTCTTTCTGTTTTTTTCGCTATGAAATTCATAGCTGCGTTTTGAATAATACCGCCATTGTTGCTTTTGTTCGAAGTCATTGTTTTTGTTATTATTTCTCTGGTGCTACGTCGCATGATCCTGGAAACTGAGGCAGAAGCGGGTTTTTGGTGCCAGGTTTATATAGCAGTGCAATTTAAATGACAGCATGAAAAAGAAATAATAATAATAATAATAATTTATCTTAGGTGGTTACTATAATAAATATAGGTGCAGCTTCTTTAAATATATATAAAATTATATTATATTTTTTATATTATATTTTATTATATATATATATATATATATATATATATATATATATATATATATATATATATATATATATATGTACTTTACTTTAAACTTTAAACTAATGCTTGCGATGAAACAAAGTTTTTATATAAAAGTTTTGCTGCATTTTGATGGTCCCTTAAGAACATTTTTTGGACAATAAGTAACTTTGCACCTACATGTCAACTAACTTTCATCGGAGTGTTAGTAGAGTACTAGTAGACTGGTTATGGTTAGAATAAGTTCTTGAAAAGTTACCTATAGTCCGTTGTCTGTTTGAAGATCATCACAATAAAGAGTTAATAATCAGACAGTCTACTTATAATCTAACGAAATGTACACGAAATGCCTTTTGCGTGAGAAACACGTTTCAATGGTGTTCTGCTAACAATCGGATTTATCATCATAAGGAAGTTTATTCGGCCCATTGCAGGTTATTGGTTTCCCCGACTATCGAAGTTCCTATTCGTAGCAGATCTCAGACCTCTAACCTTTCGAAAAAAGCGTTTGAAAAGAAACCTGCGAATAGAAACGGCCTTATCATATTTCATTGCTTTTGATTGCCACCGTATAAGCCCGGGAATACAATTAAGGCCGTCTTACTGTCTATGTAAGCTGTTTTCATAAAGGCATGTAAGGCGAGCTGAAAGAATAAGCCCTTTGGCAGTGTAATTACAGGAGGAGGCTGCATTTAAATACAGTCGGCGCATGCCTCGCAGCAAATAACATGCCTCTATCCTAATTAGACCAAAAAGTCTTGATATGTGTGTGTTTTGATTTTTTTTTTCGCCCCTCTTTCTCCAGGGTGCCACTTTTTAGGCACCAAAAATTGCGAGAGAAATACAAATTTCCACCCCACGCACCTCAAAAAAAAACAATCCGACTCCAAATCCCCTTATTATGGATCAGGATCCTTAAAAATCAACAAGAAGGGCTTTTTGCAGAAAACAGACGGAACATCGCCTAACAACGGCGGAATGTCATACCGCAGATCTAGGGCCTCGCCGCCAACGGCTGTCAAAAGTGGCATCAAACTCGGGTCGGCCAATTAAGAGAAATTGACATGTAGATTGCCATGCTGTCAGAGCCGGCTGCTCTCACGCTAAGCTAACAAATCACACTGACACTTCTACATGTTTGTATTATTTAGAAGATGTTCATCAAGGCTTTTTTCTTCTCTTTTTTCAAAACCCTGCTATAAATATTCAATGTGACAACAATGCGACGTATGTGAGAGCCGATCTTGACGTGACGTGACATACAGAGAGAAAGAGCGGCGTTCAATCCCGTCTGTTTGATAGCCGAGAAGAGCGATTATTAATTGTAACAGACGAATCTAAACGCACGCGTGCGTTATTAATGGAATAAATCATTTGAAATCGGCCGCACATTCTCACAACGCCGATGATGATACAATTTCGCGAGGTGCGATTTTACATTTCTAGATTTTTTTGTGTGTGTGCGTGTTGCAGCCACTGCATCATTTAGCAAGAAACTGAATTAATGAGCTGCAAGTAAAAGATTTAGCACATCAGATAACCTTCCTGATTATTTAATGAAGCCTTGCATTAGAGACATGCTTTGTAACCGCTCGCATCAATTATTTATTCCTGGAGATGCATTCTTATGTTTGGAAGGGGCTGCATTTTGACAAACCGTTAGCTGCTAATTTATTGTTTCATCTACATTAACTATTCACAAGGACAGCGAATTATTTAAAAGGCAATTACGTCGCCGCAATTTAGCAGGAGCAATTTAAATATCGTTTTTTTGCGATACGTTTAAAAAAAAAAAGCCTCGTCGTCCGAAAAACCCCTTGAAAAAATTCGGCTTTCTCGAAAATAATGTCTCGCGCGCAGCTGTAATTCCTCGCGGCCTTGTCCTTGCTGAATAAAACATTGATATATTTATCTTTTATATTTACGGCCGAGCTCCGCTTCATATGTAGGATTGATTTTTGACTTAGCGTTCATCATAAACAATTCTGACACAAACCTATAATTCCGTGCATTATTAATGCTTTTTAAAATAAACACATTGTTACATTGTTATTGACTTTCTGGATGAGCAGAGCATCTGCGCGCTCTTGTCAGAGAGAGCTGGAGGTTTTACCTCAGTTTACAAAGTAGCTGAGAAGCAGGAAAATCTAGCTGTGGTCAGTGTTTTTGTGTGCTTGACTGCAGTGTAGTACACTATTTTAGGACAGTCTGCTTGGCAAGATGCACTCTTCAATAATGCATTACCTGCCTAATACCTTAGGGATCTCTCTCCCTGTCTCTCATGTGGACGTGTGTGCGCGTGTGTGTGTGTGAGCGCAGGTGAAAAGGGTTTATTGATTAACGTGCTGAAATTCTGTTAGTCATCAGCTCGGTGAAACTGGACACAACAACAACACACACACACATACACACACCAATAGGAACCCAAGCTCTCTCTAAGTCTCAATTGTTTCTCAGAGGTTGCAATAAAAAGAACCAGAGCCCGGTAAATTGGGATATTTACTGAAGCCCCCTGTTTCTCAGCTTTTTCCGCATCTGAAATTATGCTTTTTTTAAACTTTTTTCTCGCTTGAACTGAGTTAGACTCTTCACATCCATTCATATTCGTGTCTCGTGTGTCACTGCCATATGTGTTGCCGTTTTAATTGGTCATAAATAGAAAAACGAACTTCTGAAATAAAGTTAACGAAATTGCACGGGAAATTAAAAAACATATGCTTGGGGTTTTATTATTTTATTTGTTCATCTGCTGCTTTGGGGTATATTTAAGAGCAATTTTTATAACAAACAAACTAATAAATGAATAAATAAATGAATCTGAAGATCTGAATGAATGAATGCATCACTCTGCACTCCTGATTCAAATTAGTTTTGGGGTTTTTTCTCACTGAATATCTGTATTTCCTGAAGTACATAATGCATACGTCATGAATGAATGACTTTATATGATTCAAATAATTCCTGATTGCCCCCCCATCCCTCCATGACTGATTGACAGACTGAAGATACATAAATACTTCACCCACTTTAAATGATTCAGTTAATTCCTGGTCTTTTTATTCACTTGATATCTAGTTTTACCAAAACAACATGAATCACTTAATCAAAAAAAAAAATAACGATTAATTAATGCATTATTTAGAAATGTAATTTTATTACAAGTATAAAAACAGCATAAAAATAATGCATTACAATATTGTGTTGCTCAAAAAAAAACAAAAAAAAAACTTTACTTACTTTTTGTCCCATGGGCTGGGCTTGTTAATTTAAAACAAAAAAAATATTTAAAAATAAAATGTTTTATTTTATTTTTTTTCAGTCGAAAAGGCCCTTTTACAAATTTAAAAGCAATGTGTTACTTTAATTGAAAAAGTATGTAATGTGCATTATTGTAATGCTTTAATCCCAACACCGGTGGTTTTATATTAAAACTTAATGCAAACGTGAATATAAATTCACACAATTTAAATGAATTGCCTTGAACAACTAGAAGAGCAAGATTTTTCCACTTGACACAATGAAGACTTCTCTAAAGTGACCTCTACTTGAGGAGCACGGTCTGACAGGCAGGTGCAGACTCAGTTTTTCACCAACAACAAGAGGAGAACATCTCATTTGACACCGAATCCTGCACCTCTCTTGGCCGTCTATTAAGGTGCTGCTGTGGCTGTAACCTCTGTGTCCCGAAACCTCCTCGCTTTCTCACACACACACACACACACACACACACACACACTCACACGCATCGTAACCAAAGCGCGCACACACTCACGTCAGCCCATCCCTGAAAAGCCTGCTTAATGTTCTTTTAAACTCACCACAATAGGCCTCAAACCAGATGGCAAATTAGTGGCAATTGTTCAAAAACAACACAGTCAATTCAAACAACATCTTTTCCATTCTGTTTCCAGCTGTTGAGCTGCTCCTCTTACTGCAGGAATAACTTCACCTCAGAGCTTTCACCATAGTCGTTTAAACAGCAGCGTTCAGGCAGCGTCTGTTAGCGTTGAGGTCATCCGGTGCACTCCTAAATCGAAGAAAATAATATTATTTGAGATAAAAATCGACAGTCTTTCTTTTCCAGGAAAATATTGAAAATTACGATACATTATTTTGTTCGATAAATGACTATATCAAGGATAGAAATGTTTCCTTCTCCCCTTTCTCGAGCGACTAAATAAGCGGTAAATTGTGGTTTCGCCGGCTATGCTTAAAGTCAAAATTTCCAAGTTCCTGCTTGAAAAAGTACAATAGAGTGACGCTGGAGTTAGACTTCCAACTTGGAAGCTTGTGTGGAAAATCTAGAAGTCTGATCTCACAGAGATAGTGTTGGATGTCATGCAAACAGAGATTTACACAGCTAATGCTTAGTCACTTGGGAAAATCTACTTAAACCAGTAAAGGTTTGCTGTTTTTAACTGGTTTAAACTGGTATCCATGTCTGACCGGCTAAACGTGGCCAAAACCCTTATAAAACAGCCAACAAACAAGCCACAACAGGCTGAAGGCATATATATATATATATATATATATATATATATATATATATATATATATATATATATAATTCATTATATATTATAATTGTATCAATTGATTGATCTATAGCATTCTAATTTCTGATTTATTCTTAGTGGTTTTAACACCTCTGCTTAAAACTATTTTATTTCATTTAGTTTCTCTCACTTGCTAACTATTAACTATGACTTATCCTTCAATAACTTATTAATTTGCTGCTTGTTAATAGTTAGTAAGGTAGTTGTTAAATTTAGGTATTGGGATGGATTAGGATTAGGCATTAATATGTGCTTAATTAGCACTAATATATGGCTAGGAATATGCATGCTAATAAGCGTAGCAATAAAATAAAGTGTTACTGTTTATAAATGATCGTTCCTAGGTCACATGAGGACAAAATCCAATTTTAATAGATTTAAAGAAAGCAAATGATTTTATTTGTGGATAATCATCCACCTGAAGAAAACTGGCCTTGCTTACGCTTTGCAATTTGGAGTCTTCCCCAATAAAACCCTCGCAACGTTAACATTAGCATTGCTCATTTTTATGTCTTTAGGCCTATGTGTCATTCGATGCGCTCTTTGGCTCCTCTGCAGATCTTGAACCTGAGCCAGATTGTAAATAACAAATGAAAAAGTGTCGTCTGGCCACGTTTGGAGTGAGCTGTTGTCTTTCGGCCACAGATTCTGATGAGGTACTTCATTTGTGCGTAAATTTAGCGCTAACAGGATCTATCAAACCACATAATGGCAGCCTCCGCAGCCTTAACAAACCATGACTTATTTTAGCTTCTCCACTAAGAGGCTTTGGGAACGTGGGTCTGAGACGAACACACTGGTACTTACCATCCCCGCAATTTATTACTATTAAAACTTAAATCCTAACGTGAAGTGTATCGCCAAGAAAAACAACAACATAAAGACTTGTTCTACTGCAGCATTATAGCTCTCGTTTTGAGTATATGCAATTACTTTTTATTTTATTTGGCCTTCCAGTTAGCAAGCCAGACGCACTGTAGGGCAAAAATATTAATGCAGTTTCATTCGAGGTTGGAATGGGAATCGGAATCATACTGAGGTTTGAGATGATAGCAGAGTGATTCTGAAATATAAAACCTAACATATGCTGGGACGGACCAAAATCACACCGCCACGACCATCTTAAAGGCCATAGTTCCATTTAAAGGTCTGGCGAGAGAGTATTATGGTGTTTTCAGTCATAGGAAAACCCTGAAACAGGGCATACTGGGGAAGACCACACAGTCAGTTCATGAGGTGGAGGAGTTTCTGGGATTTTTTGGCAGCAAATCCAGTCAGCAAACATTAGCATGGCCGATTCGCCAATGAAAACCTCAACAGTGTCGCACCCCCCCACTCTCTTGACTGTTACAGCTAATCATCTCACGATTTATTTAAAGAGGGATTCATTTCCACATGCTTCCACGCACGTACTGTGCGTTTAGAACTTCGCAAGGTGCACTTAGCCAAGGACATTTGCGTTTATTTGGTGGCAAGTGAAAATATGCACTCTGACTAACTTGTAACTGTTGCATTTAATAGCTACTGAAAGATTGTTTGGAAACAGTGTTGAAATGTTACTCATATAACATGAACAATCTGGGTAATTTGACGCCAGTTTATAGACAGGACAACCATGGAGGTATCAGGAAATGGAAGAGGGAAGGGAGGGGGGCCGGGAAATGACCCGAGTCAGACTCGAACTCGGGTTGTATAAGCGACACCGGACAACGTGTCAGAACAAGTGCGCTACCCACCAGGCCACGTCTCTAATGGTAAATGCACTCAAGCTTTTGTGTTGCCACTTGTATTGGGGTGGGGGTCTAAGCCTTAATTAGGGGGTCAGGCCCCTGAAATGCTACGTGTTCTGTTTTTCGCATTGAATCAGAGAGCTGACTGAGAAGAATTCTCAGGTTTTTCTAAAGCCTCCAGCTAATTCCTGACTGACAGAATATTTATTATGTGACAGAAACTGTGGATGAGGCCATATCTGGAGAAAGACACGAGCTTCATTTACTCGTGCTCTCGAAAGAACCCCTTTCTAAGGAAGATGAGGACAAAGAAATAAGGGCTGCTTTACACAAAAAAAGATACAAAATGGGGCTTGAAACTTTGTCTTGAAAGTTCTTCACCTTCAGAAAATGCTGTTTGTCTCCACAGGAGGTGGAACTAATTATATATATGGGCAGTTTTATTTTCCACTTGTTTTGCACGTTTTTTTCAACCCTGTTACTTTAATTTAGGACTTGTCTAAAACAGTTCAGTGATTTTGTTATTTTCAAAAAATAACTAAGCAATAATAAATAAACATGGGTTTAAAGGTCTAAAATGTGTAAAAATTATACTTCACGATGGGTAACAGGGTTGCATATTTAGCAGTTTAGCATAAATTAAGCCAGTTAGTTAGTTATTTTTATTTTATTTTTATTTTTTCAACCCCGTCATTTAATTTAAGGCCAAAAATCACATGTTTAACTTTATTATTTGCTAGAAATATACAAAAATAACTACTAAAATGTATAAATTGAAGATGTGCTTGAGTAAGTAAATGTGGTAATAAATAAATGGGTAACAGGGTTGCATATTTAGCATAAATCATTTAACTGTGACTAAATTTTATTTTCTATAAATTGAAAAAAGCTCTTGTTTGTTTGTTTTTTTTTGCAATAATAGGATTGAAAATTTGAGTTTGACAAATGCGCACAACACTATGTATGTCAAAACTATATTTGTCATCTCACAAACCGGCCCGTATGGTATTTTTGGTTCACACTTTTAAAATCATGCAATTACAAGGATGGCCATGTATTAAAATGGTTTCTTTACTTGTAAAATTAAAATGTATTGTTTTAATTGTCTACATTCTTTCACTGTTCCTAAAACAAAATAAAACCTTCATGGTTTTGACCCACCTGTGTAGCAATAGCAAGAACACCTGATACCTATTGAAAGTGAGTCAATTGAAATCAGATTTTCTGTAGCTCTTCCTCCCCACTCATGAAACCCCAATGATTTACGAGCTATACCTGCATACAAAACTCCATAGAAGGAGAGATGAGCAAGTGATCTACAGAAAAAGCTTCCCCCCGAGGGCTCGGAAGAGTAATCCGTCTCAACACGTTGCGTTAAAAGCGTGTTCGCAGAGTCTAAAGCCCATGCATCCCCTGTTTCTTTCTCCTCCCTGTCTCCAGGCCCAGTTCCTGCCATTTGTTCGGGAGCACGAGGAGAAAACCCCTTCTAAAAGAACAGGATATACTCTAGAGGATGTGGAGTGCTCGCACTGGCTGACATTCTCTACAATTATGCAACTTTTTCCCCTTTTTTAATGTGTCTAAGTGTGGGCGGCTGGTTGTCTGTCAATTTTCCTTAGCTACCTGGGTCTCTTTGGCCTCCTTGGTAACAGCGTTAATCTAGAAACAGGGCAAGGCAGCCTTCCGTTGGATCCGATGAAAGCCTGCGGGGTGAGAATTGCCATCCAAGCCTGACAATGACGCCTTCTCGATTTACCTGAAAATCAGCATTTGTAAAACTACACCACAATTAAGTCATTTGAGTGGAATTTGAGGCTATTATGGCAGCTAAATGGAAAATGAGAGCAATCTTGTCCTCGCTCAGGCTTAGCAGAGATGTTAAAGTGTATAATGTCTTGTTTTCTGTCTGTAAGTCATCAAGTCTTGTTATGTTCTTGGCCTGGGCGCTGCTAGAGAAGACATCCCTGACAAGTGCCGACTAACCCGTGACATTTCCTGTTGGCTTTGCTCTGCTGTCACGTGTCATTTTGACTTAGCCAAGCTAATTCACAGAGATATCAAATAGAAGTGATCGGTTTACCAATGGCTCTGCATCTTTTTGCGAACGTGTGCAGATTGCTGATAATAACAAAGCTCATATGATATGTTCCACTCTGCCAAGATCTGACGCACTCACTTAGGAAAACTTGGGAAGAGCCAGTACGGTGGTACTGCTGAGTGTATACTTGAGTGTTTGGAAGTATCTGCTGCCAAAGGAACTTCCTGCAACATGTCAGGCATAATTTATTCATGGCTGGAGGGAAGGTCCTGTGTGGAGACAGATATGCACACAATCTGGCTGTGGGACAGAGAGATGAGTACATGGAAAGACAGGCTGTACATATTTATTTAGGTTTAAATACATTAAGTTAACTGTATTTTAAAATTTTCTAAAGTGTGTGAGTAGTGTTTGCCATAACAATGCTATTCTGCGTGTTCTGGATCATGAGTTTTTGATACCTTGAGACCCCAAATATACACATATACAGTATACACTCAAAATGAAGGAAACCACGCATTAAGATCCAGGGTAAATTGTGCTTTTTTTGTCTTTAGTCAAAGTATCTAAATAGATAAAAATGACAAAACTCCTTCTCTTTCAACAGTTTTCACCCACAGCTCTTAATGCATTGTGTTTCCTTTTCGAGCATCAGTGAGCATTCGAACATTTTGTAATAGCTGAGTCCCTCAGTTACAAATCATTGTGAAAAGACCTCAAAATCTACAGTTATACAGGGTTCAAATATGCAAGAGATGCTGGAATACGAATAAATGCAGGAACTAGAGGATTTATCAGAATATAGGTCTGCATATAATAATGTAATAAAATTACATCTTTGCGTCCATTTTTGGACACATTTCTGCCATAAGCCCCACCCACATTTGATTCTATTTATGCATAATTGTGTTTTAGACAATGAAACTTTTCATTAATCAGTTACCCCCATGTCGTTTCAAACCCGTAAGAGATATTTTGGATGAAAACAGGCTTTTGATTGTTCCATTGACTGCCAGAAAATTAATACAGACATTGTCAAAATAGTTTGTTCAACCTGAATTTTATGAAGCAACAAGAAGACCTTTTGTAGGGAAAGAAAATATTTATTTAACTATTCGTACACAATTTGTGTCCAGCAGATACTCTCCAAAATGGTGCTAAAGTGATGCGGAGACAGAGTGAGAATAAAGTTAAATTAGTTTTTAGTTCCTTTGCGTATAAAAAGCATTCTCGTCGCTTCATAAAATTCCGATTGAACAGATTGAGAAGAAGACAAGCAAGCTGTCTGCTTGTGTTAACAAACCTGCATTAGTCTGCTTTGCCTGGGGTTACATTGTTCATGACTGTGCACCTGTCCTGGTTAACTGACAGCTTTAAACATCAGCCCTAGTTTCATTATCTCAGTCTTTCATAGCCTCGGGCTCCATTAAAACTGAAGCAAACCACAAAGAATGTTGTTCAACTTATCCAAAGGTCACGATTTGTCAAAACACCCATGTACGCTTCTACAAGAAGCTATTAATGGATCTGATACAAGCTACCTCAAATGACCAACTTATACCAACTTCCTGTCAAAATTACTTTTTTGTAAGAGAAGGTGCTGCCAGAAGGAAATGGCATTGGAGTGTTTGTCAGCTTGAGCGCTCACAGTGGCAGCAAACACTGGAAGTGGGTTTAGGAGGTGTTCTCAGGTTTGGCTAAGCTTTTACCCTTAAGTGGAAAAACATTAATGGAAGCTGGCTCTCACTCGTTCTCTTCCCTCTTCTCAGCGGCAGCTCTAACAGCCGAAGGGAGGGCTGGTAGACGACCAAACATTAGTCACCACACGAATCCTGCACACTGAAATATGCTTCCTGTCAAGGTTTGGATGGATATCGTGAAGAGAGACCTTGCTCAGCTCGGCTGGAATTGGTCACTTAACCGAGAAAAGAATTACAAATTTACTGCAAAGGCTTCTGCTGGCTGACAAAATACATTTTATTAGCTTGTAGGAGTTGGATAGTTAACCATTTTATGGTTAGAAGTGGTCGCTTGGGTCCTATTCCAACTGCAAGGTCACAATAACAACACTTGGGACAATGGTCTTCAGTGGCTCTATTATTCAGAGCTCTATTATTCAGACAAGCCACTCCCTAAATATCCTCAATAAGGGAATGACGCATCATTTCCGATATATCTCGAAACATTTCTTTCCAAGAAGTTCACTCATTATGTTAGTCAAGGTTTCTTTCACGTAAGACAGTCATAATTTAGGTTTATACAACCATTTTCCACTCTCTCTCTCACTCTTAAAGGAACAGTTCAAAATTGAAAATCTGCAATTTGTATTAATCATTACTCCACCATTGCATGTTGTTCTAAGCCCATACAAACGTCCTTCTTCTGTATAACACAAAATGAGATATAATGTTAAGGCTGCTCTCATCCATATACTACATTAATAATTGAAAGAACACTCCACTTTTTTGCAAATAGGCTCATCCTCCAACTCCCCCAGAGTTAATAAGTTGAGTTTTTCTGTTTTTGAATCCATTTAGCCGTTCTCCGGGTCTAGCGACAGCACTTTTAGCATAGCTTAGCATAGATCATTGAATCCAATTAGACCAATAGCATTGCATTCAAAAATGAGTTATTTCGATATTTTTCCTGTTTAAAACTTAACTCTTCTGTGGTTATATTGTAAAACACTGATTGAAAGCCTAATCTTCACAAAAACTATAAACTGGTTCTTCAATTCTAATCGGTTTATCACAATGTTGTTCGAGGGTGAATAGAGATGTTGACCTGCTCAAGTTCTGCTTGTGATATCACGTTTATCACATTACGAGAGCAAACTACACCGGAAAGACAGCATAGTTCCTAGTCATATTAGCCTTAGTACATGATATAACTTTAGAAGAGTCATGTTTGTGATGTTTCATATTTTGGAACGCGATGCTACTGGTCTAACTGGATTCAATGATCTATGCTAAGCTATGCTAAAAGTCTATGCTAACTCACCAGACCCAGAGATCGGCTGAATGGATTCAAAAAACGGTAAAACTCAACTTATTAACTCTGGGGAAATTGGAGAATGAGCCTATTTCCAAAAATAGCTGCCATGTAAATTTTATTGACTTATTAAAAGCTGTGTGTACTACTGCAACTTTAAGAATCCTATTTGTGAATAATTTCCGTTGTCATTACCTAATGGTTAGGTTAAATGCTAAATAGCATATGTTAACTGATATGTTAACATTAGTAAGTTTTTGCAGTTTTTTTGGCTGTTCACTGTTCATAGACTACATTATGCATCAATATTATTTTTGCTATCTAACTAGTAAATAAATAAATAAATACAAATATTGCTGCCTTAGCAAATAAGTTGAAGTTGAAGAACATAAACAGTCTTAAAAAAAAAAAAGCTTACAAAAACATAAAAATTGCAAAAAAAGAAATTGCATATATTTGAATTCACTTTAAGTATTAAAAAAATGCAATAGTATGTAGCAAAATATCACACACAGTTCTTATTTTATAACCTTTTGTGTATTTCTTTCATTCTTTGGCAGCAGTGTCACAGATTTGTTTGGTGTAACTAGCAGTTCAGTCTTTGGACTAGCTATCATTATGGGTATCTTTCACCTTGGGAGCAGAAAACCTTGGGATTTTGGGAGCAAGCTTTCCCCACCAAGCTTAAAGAAAGGTTTGTGTGTTTGCAGAGAGCTGAGTGATTGAGACCGCACTGGTTATTTTCCTTTCCAGACAAAGCAATGCACATGTGTTAGCATGAGCGTGCGTGCGTGTGCATGCGCCTTCATGCAATTGCATGTTTTTACATGTGCTCCGTAAAAAAGCGAGAGCAGATAAATGACAGGCTGCCAGAGTGAAGGAAATAAAGTCCTTAAAATAAAGAAGTCAACTACTTCATTCCATCTGTCACCATCTCTCTCCCTCCCTTACTTAAGGATAACTTTGGCTCTGTTCACTTCCTCCTATTCATGTGAGGATTTCATGGATGACATGCGCTGACCAAATACACACAGGGAGCACATCTGCTAAAAGTGTGTGCATGTGTGTTCGTGGCCTGTGAGACTGGCTTCTAGCAGAGACACAGAGGCGCTATTTTATGATCCCCACCTGTCAGAGGTGAACACACTCGGAAAATAAATGTCTTGTTACAGTAATGATCCAGGTATTCTAGCATTCATGCTTTATGCATTAAGTATACATCGAAAAAAAGTTGAGTTGTTAGTCATAGCTGGTTTAAGCTGGTCTAGCAGGTCTCAGCCTGGCCAAAAGACAGGTGCTCAAAACCCTATCTAGTCTGGGAGACCACCAACCCCAATCAGGCTGGTTTATGAGCTTTTCAGCAAGGTTTTTAAAATGTCATAATATTTTTTTATAAATAAAATTACTTCAAAAGTTTGTATGTAGAATGAGTCCAATCCTAGATACATAAAAAAATTAAATAACATAACCAGTTATTTCTGTGTGTGTGTGTGTGTGTGTGTGTGTGTGTGTGTGTGTGTGTGTGTGTGTGTGTGTATAAAAACAAAATGTTTTTACAAATGTTAAATAATTTGTTACCCTGCATTTCATTTGTCAATTAAACTAACATTAATTAACTTAAAATTTCAGGATGACTAAACTAAAAATTTAAGTCAGCGAGGTAACTGCTCACTTTTTTTTTTGAGTTGAAACAACTTTTCAGAATTTTTATTTTTTTAACAGGAAGTCACGTAAAAAAGCTAAAAGTAGTAAAAACAGTAATATTGTGAAATATTATAATATATATATATATATATATATATATATATATATATATATATATATATATATATATATATATATATATATATATATATATATATATACACACACACTTTTTTTTCATTTATAGGACCAATGGTGATATATTTCTTTTCACTTTTGATAAATTTAATGCATCCTTGATAAATAAAATAATTTCTATAAACAAACAAATAACCAATAAATGACCCCCACAGCTTTGAACATAATGTTATTTTAATATTATAAAACATTACCTGCTAAAAAAAATTGCTAGTAACCCATAACAAAAAATGTCAACGGTAACCAAATTTCTACTTTATTTTATTTTTTACTTCCACAGTTCTGTACCGTGACCCCGCATCCATAAAGTACAGCGTAAGAAACTTTCAAAAATCTTTTTGGAAATTTTCTGTCATTTAAGTTACCGTAGTTTTATAGTTTATTATAGTAGGAAATTTACAATGGTAAAAAGAAAGGGAATACGTTTTCCTTTTGGGAATATGCAGCAGCTACAGAAAGCGTATTAAGTTAATGTCTATTTATTGCTAATAGTGGTATGCAACACGGTTCAGTATAATCCAGTAATAAAATCTAGGAGAGCTGCTGCTTTCATAATGCGGTTTCCTCAGTTTCTGATTCTGTTAAACGCATTAGCCTGCAACAGGGTGGCTCGAGAAGTTCGGGAGAGAAGCCGAGATTGAAAGGGCTTGTTTAATGTCAGCGTACTGACAGTTTTACTAAACACAAGCGCAGCACATGCTCCTATACAATGGCATGTATATCTTCACATTTTTTTTTTTTGAGAGCACAGTTCCAAATACAATAATGCCATCCACACCATAGTTCATGCAGATCCACTTCTCCGTCCTTCCCAGAGGTTTGAAAACCACTCTGTATTCTCTCCGACCCTACATGCTGCATCTGTCAATAAAATAGAAATGAACAGTGTGATTATAAGGCTGTCTGGACAGGGGCCATATCTAGTGGAACGGGGAGGGAAAAAAAAAACATATTTTCCCTCCATCTCTGTCTTGGCAGGTTTATTTTGGTCAAGCTATGGCTCCATCCACGGTATAAAGCAGCTGGCAGCAGACGAAAAAAAAGAAACAGACCAAGCGAGCTGTTTTCATCACCAACCCCCAAGCCATCGATCTATCCGAGACACGTACACCCAAACATACAGATGTACAGATGAAAGCCCGCACACCTACACCTATTCCTTCATGAACGCCAGGAAGAGTGACTTTTAATTACCAGAAAGTTCCATATTTGCATGATGAGTCGTAATACGTTTGACACGTCGCGAGCTATACTGATGAAAACCTGTCCTACTTTCCTTCGCCTCCACTCCAAGAAAAATAATCTTTACGAGAGCAGTGCCGTTTGGTTAGACCCTCTCCGTACTGCCTGGGCCCCGGGATCCGACAGAGAGCACAATCAAATGAAAATACCGGATTGATGAAGCAAACCAAAAGAACACGATTTATTTTTTTACTTCTGAAAAAAATATTTCAAATTCTGTCATTGTTTACGCACCCGTTACAATTTTGAATAATCTTCACACAGTTCTTTTCTATGTACAACAAAATGTATTAGTAAGCACTGATTTCAAGCTCAAAATGATCATGCTTTTGTGAGGGACCCCCATGCTGAAATTAAAATGCCATCTGTAAAGTTATTTAATTGTTGGTTGGTAAAAGAATAAAAATACATAATTAGGCCTAAAATATTAATTAGAAAATATTTTGTTATGTGATTGTTATTATTCCACTCATTATAGTATCGCATTCATTTAATAATTAATTATTTTCAGTCTATTTTTATATTTTAGAAGCCCAGAGGTTTGAGAACTTCTCCCCCAAACATAAATTTACTTAAAATTACTTTTTGTGGGAAAAAGAACACATTTTTCTAAACATGCGTACCCATGAGAAGTAACGAGCAGGACATGTCCATCCTGGCCTCTTAAAAATATGTACCTCTGTGCACTTTTTGTGCAATACTGTTTTTTACGTACCTTACCGCACATTTCCCTTGAAACCACGGCATTTCAACTTCCTTTTAAGCAGATTTGATCAATTCTTTCTAACTTTAGTTGCATGAGAATATAACTGGAGCTTTCCATCGCCGTATCACGTGAGGCACCTAGTAAACCTTCCGTCTTTGAAAACCCATAGATATAAAGCTGGATGTGTGACAGCTAACGTTCAAAAGCATCAGTTTTCAAATCTCCCAGCATATTAATATTGTTTTGAAGTCATAACATGAAGGTGTCAGAGTTTACTGCCTCTAGTGTTTAGTTGTTGTGGAAACTGCACTGTATTCAATGACTAACGTAAAAGCGAGACCGGGTAGGACGTTTCTGAGTGGCTTTGCTCAGTGTGAAATCCCATTGGTCCCATTGGACCAATCCCATTGATCATATGACCTCGAATATAGTTCACAAGTCGAATGGACTCTCACCGTGAACTTTGCGTGTGAAAGAGCAGCGTGAGCTTTCCTCAAAACCCCTTCCACTGGTTGAGTGAATAACAACGGAATCTTTATTTCTGGGAGAACTATAAGTTCGAAGTCGCTCGGCTTCCTGCATGATTAAGTTATATCGAGCCACATGCGCTCACCCCGGACGCATTTTGGAAGCGTTTTCTCATCCCACGGCGAGGTGAGCTGATCCGCTCTGCAGAAGAAAGCTGCTAAAGCAATAATCATCTGAGTAAATACATAAACACACAGGCCAGCGTCTCTGCTAGCTCACGTCAGGTAGGATTTATGCAGACCGAGTTCTCGGGTGTCCCAGACCACGGTTGAGTTCTCGGCGAGCCAGCCCAGTGTTGGGTAACATTCTTCTTCATGGCTCAATACCGTTCGACTCTATTAGTTTGGCCACGAAGGCTTCTCCGTGTCCGGCGTGAGGAAAAACAAACACACAAGCAAAGGTCCGTATAAACATATCTAAATTTAACAAGTCCTCCCTGTCTCGCTCGAGTTGTTTTTCGTTTTTTTCCGCCTTTCTTCTCTTCCCCCTGCCCCGCTTTTCTCTTTCACATGCTTTTACAGTGAGGTGCACTGAAAGCGCTCTTTGTTGCTACGGTCTACGGCGTCTGAATAGGGCCAAACAAATGGCCCTGTCCACCGAGCGCCGCAGAAGAGGTTCTGAAAAGAATTCCTCCCCTGACTTCTCCTTCATGAGCCCCACAATGACAGACTACCCTTTTCTTCCCGTGCTCCCACTAATGGATAAGACAATATTTGCAGGAGTGTGAGGTGGGGGTCTCGTTTGCTTGAATATTCAGACCCCGTCCGTGCCAGCCAAACCACCCCCGTCCCTCCCTCTCCCATAAACACTCTGCCCATTTCCCTTTGATTTCCTTCAGGCCTCTTGTTTCCCTGGTGCTCCGTTTGTTTCTCGCTTCTTGGATGCTCCGAATCAAAAAAATCAAAGAAGAAAGGCAGAGAGAAAGCAACAGGTGTGAGGTAGCGAGGGACAAGCGCATTAGACGGTGCCCATGAGATTACATCAGTTTTCCTTGGAAGAGAAGCAGATTGTTTGATTTGGTGACGAGATGGACCGATCTATACCTTTTCCCTCAATCCAAACAGAGCCAAAGGGAGCTTTTTGTGCTTCGTGCTCAAGTAAACCTTTGAATGTTAATAAAATGAGCTGTTGAAATGGAAAACGCAAACATACTGATTTAACATAGCTTTTGTATAAACCACAGAAGCGATTGTTTTACGTTTGAAATGGCCTGAGGATATGAAAATAATTTCAACGGCATAATTAAGTGACATAATTAACACAATCATTCCGAGTAAACTGTGAAAGGTTTCACTGGAACAATGGCTAAACAGTACATTCATTATAACTGACAGTGGGGTTGTGCAATATGATTCAAGTTGTAGATTTCTGTAATCATGTTCTGTTGTTCCAAGTCAGTTTTTAATGAATGTCCAGGCTGCTCCTTTGAATGTTCCAAAAATATATATATATATATATATATATATATATATATATATATATATATATATATATATTTTTTTTTTTTTTTTTTACATGTTGCTTTATATGTCTACAACTCAACTTAAAAAAGAATAACAATAAATTATTATACCATAAGTATTAATAATCGTTTTTAGACTATTCATTATTCAATTATTCTAATATATAAATTATAATAATTAAATTAACTGTTGGACCGTTGTATCACAGTTTTTCCTCCAGTGAGTAATGCTCCTTGTCTACTTCCAATAAAATAAATAAATAAATATTAACAATAATAATTAAATAAATACATTAATTCATTCATTAATACATAATAATAATAATA
Organism: Puntigrus tetrazona; assembly: GCF_018831695.1. NCBI lineage: Eukaryota > Metazoa > Chordata > Actinopteri > Cypriniformes > Cyprinidae > Puntigrus > Puntigrus tetrazona. The sequence continues at coordinate 9,083,457 of NC_056722.1, read as the reverse complement.
ATAAATGCATATAGACAGATATAGGTATATATTCAATTAACCCTCAGTTTAGAAAGACGTAAAGTTAAGTAGAGTTTTCATTTATTGTTCAGTTACACTATGAAGATCATTTTATCTGCAAAAAAATCTCCATCACGTTATCTTTCCAAGTCTTTTTTACTTTATCTAGACAGATCCAGTACGAGCTACTAATTGTCATGCCAATGTTTTTACAGCTGATAGAGGGAGAAAGAGAATTCCAGTAGATAGAAAACTACTCGCTCTGTGAGTCAACATGGCACAATGACAAAGAGAAACAGAGGCTCAGATCATTATGGTTTAAATGGTTGTATTGGACGTTTGCCAGTTGCTTTCAGTCTCCAAACAGACTTGCGGTCTCCACACACACACACACACACACACACACAAACACACACGCAGGAGGATAAATTTAGTTCACTGGGCAGATTTGTTATGATCCAAGTCATTCATGACAACTGCATAATTTATTTTTTCTATTAAATACAGAATCAAACTGATATGTGATGATCAGTATTACACTTTGGCATAAAACTTTGCTCCAAACACACTCGGGTTCATTCACATTGACCAGAAGAGACCTTGACCAGAGGCCTGTTTTGACCTGGGCTAGTTGTCCACCAGAAACAGCCTAGCGCCACGACGGTGACATTAGTATGGCAACAACTCACATTTTCTTTAGAGAAGGTAAGAATCTTGCGTGTTTTATTATGATTCAAACCAAGAGGACAGATGTTTAGCATCACTTGATTTTTTCCATTTTGTCAAAGTTTGGTCACAAGCTGCTGTCAAAGGAGGATGTTTTTTATCATAATGAATGTGAAGTTTGTCTGCTTTTATGCCGTATTCTGTGTTTCTCTGTTATTTATATGGTCTGGGTTGAGAGTTAATGAACTGTGAATTGTGTGTCTTGCACATTCTTTAGTTTTTCAGGAAATCGCTCCTCTTCGCTTCTCAATACTGTTAATGTGCTTTAAGAATGACTGGGACGATCAACAAACAAGCGCTGTCAGGAAGAAGAGCTATTTTCAGCTTGCTGGATTTGAAAGGAAAGTTTTTCTTAGCAAACATGAGAAGGATGTTATTTTCTACAAATGGTCATTAGGACGTGTGTTCTGCTGTCAACACTGGGCCACAAAATATAGCACAAGAAAATAGCTTCTAACTTCTAACTTTCTACGGCTGTTGTGTAGGAGTGTTAAGGGTTGGATTGGCACACAATGCTACAACGGGAAAGAAAAACAATCTTTAATGTCTCAATTGTCTCTGCTAGACAGCTATTAGATTGAATGGAGTGCCAGTGGAGACTTATTAACCTTACTTGTTGTGTTCTGGTCATTCTGACCCAGAGAAATCTTTTATTTCCCTCCCCCCTTCAAAAATGCTAGTTAATGTTTTCACAATGTTTCACAACACTTTGTGACTTTGCTCAAAAAGGATATATATATATATATATATATATATATATATATATATAGTATGTACACTTAAACATTTGTTACATACGTTAAAAAACAACTGCCCTGCAAAACAGCTAGATGGCCTGGTGGATTGTGTTTACCGACAGCGGTTTCTGGAAGTATTCCTGGGCCCATTTATTAATGTCAATGATAGAATCATGCCAATAAATGATGCAGCGCCGTCTGAGAGCCCCGAAGGTCTTTGGCCTCGTCCCTTACGTACAGAGATTTCTCCAGTTTCTCTGAACCTTGATGTTAGATGACGAGATTTGAAAAGCTTTTGCAATTTGATGTCGAGAGACGATATTTTCATAGCACTCTTTTACAGATCGAGGAGTCTCTGTCCATCTTTATTTCTGAGAGACATCCCTTTTATAGCTAATCGTGTTACAGACCTGAAGTCAATCAAATTAATTAGTTGCTAGATGTTCTCCCGGCTGAATCTTTTCAAAATGTCTTGGTTTTGCAGCTAAGTTTTTTGAGACCTGCACGCATCAAATTTGAAATGGTTTCAATTAGACTGCCCAGTCATGAATGTTTGAGAACATTTTATATATTATACAGGGGAAATAAAAATCTGCGCTTCAGATTTGCCTCATTAAACTCCATATAAAATGAACACCTGGTCATGAATGTGGCCGTTTTATCCCATAATTCAAAGGGCTGTAAGGTTGTTCCGTTTTCCATTGATCTACAGCACCTCTACATCTTATCTACCTTTGGCTTTAGTCAGTGGGAGGAACAGTCTTGTAAAAAAGTGGTATTAATTTAGTTTATCTTGTTTTGCAGCAGATCCGGAGATGAGATTACAGTGCCAGAGCTGCAGCTTTGTGTGAATGTTTGTGTCTGTGGGCGGAGGAAGGAAAATTTCCTCTCACACTTTAATTCTCATTCTGCCCCAATTACCATGATTCAGCATCTCTGCGTTTCCTGAGACAAGGGAGGAACTTTTTGTGGGGAAAAATTATTTTTGTGAATTGAAAAAGTGCTGAGAGATAAAGACTGGGCGTCAGAAAATAATAAAAACAATAAATGCACAAAGCTTTTCATGCCTTATATTTTTTTGTCTATATATATATATATATATATATATATATATATATATATATATATATATATATATATATATATATATATATATATTTTTTTTTTTTTTTTTTTTTTTTTTTCAGCAGCCATTTGTGCTGTTTTTTTATAGGTTTTAGGATTTCATGATTAGAAAATTAAAAAGAATAGCAATAATGGCAAATATAAATAATAATACAAAAACATGACTCCACTTTTGTTTTAAATCATGATTTGCATTAAATAATATTATATTAATATTAAGAAAATAGAAAAATAGAAAATATAAAAATAAAAAATACCATATAACAACTTAAACATTAAACCATATCAGTGATGTTTTGACACGAAAAAAGAGAACCAATAGCAAAAGGAACCAAGGAGCCATTTTTGTAGTCCATACACGTTTTGTAGTCCATTTTCAGTGGATCAGTGGATCTACGTAATTAACAGTTTACATTTCAGTCTATTTCTGCCAAAAAAAACTTCAGATGTTAATATCTTCTGATGCTTTATGGTGCAGCATGAGCATTCTTTAAAATCTCTCCTTTTATGTTCTACAAAACAAAGACGTGAAATTGAGTGAATGATAACAGAATGTCTATTTATGATTTCTGATGGCAGCCACCGAATTCCATAGCATATCGGGGTGGGGGTCAATGGCTACCGTCAACTGTTTGGTTATCAACGTTCTTTAGAACATCTTTATAATCTTTAACCATCTGTTATGTGTTCAACTGAAGAATGAAACTCACAGAGGTGTGGAACAAGTGGAGGATAAGTCAGAATTTTTTCGTTTGTGGGTGAACTGTCGCTTTAAATGCATCAGAATCAAAAGTGCAATCATTAAACCGTGCAAGATGGCAAGTGAGCGTAGCGAGACGGAGAGGAGGTCTGATCACCAGGGCTTCCACCCTGCCATGACTCCTGTGCAGTCGAAGTGATTTGACATGAGAAACTCCGGAGTCTGTGGGGGGAACCGCAACCGCTCTGCATATCTGATCAGAATATCGGGAAGAATGGAGGAATGGAAAGTGAGAGAGAGAAAGAAAAGCCAAGCAATGTGTGTGTGTGGTGTTCCTGTTACCTCAGCAGTCCTCGCTCTGCCTCTCGCCTCCAGTCAAATCCACTCCAGCCAGACTGCAGGGTTCTGAATAACTGCAGGCGATATCTTAGGCTGTCTGTCCGTCTGCCTGTCTGGCTGTCCGTCCATCTCGACTGGCCGTCTGCCCCGTCTGAGGCTGACTCCCGAACAGCAGCGAGACACGCAGTGCCAGTGAGCGTACTTTACCACGGGGCAAATCCTCACCCCTGTCCATCTGCAGAATTAACAAGACGAACTGCCTCCCCGTCGCAAACACAAAACCCTGCTCCTCTGTGACAGCTCCACGCCGCTCTGCATGCCAAGCCGGTCCTGGACGGTGTACGGATGAACAGATGGGCGCTAAAGCCAGAGGAGATGCAGTCACTTTGGGATACGACAGCTCAGAACGCTTGTTGCTGCAACTTTACAAACTGTATATAAGCACACAGTGTAGATGAAGTTAGTGGCAAGGCTGGTACAGGGATTTGCCTTTTATGTTGTCATTTACTCGTCCTCGTGTCTTTCTGTCATGCGATATAAAAGAAGATGTTTATCAGAATTTGCGGGATGGCAGGCAATGTGAATGAACAGTGCTCCAAAAATTAAAAAAAACACCAAAAAGCAAGACTTCATAAGTCATTACATTGCATCAGAATTTATATAACTTTTAAATATTATATATATTCTTTATCCTGTCTTTTTAGCGCCTACAATTGCATTTTGAAATTTGCATTAAATATAATTTTGAAAATATATTGTTGTATATGTTTATTATGAAAATCTCTTTTATGTGTGTGTGTATATATATATATATATATATATATATATATATATATATATATATATATATATACATATTTATATATATATATAATTTTTAGACACACACATAATTACCAAAGCTCAACATTTCAGAAATATTATATTTACAAATATAAAACTTTACAATAAGGTCAAATTGGTAATTCATCCGCTAACATGTTTTAGTATATTATTAATATCTAACAATACAAAATTACAACTAAATGTTTTTTTTTTTTTTAAAAAAACAAAACATGTGAATACATCAGAATTTATATATATATATATATATATATATATATATATATATATATATATATATATATATATATATATATATATATATAATTATTGTTTATATTACATTGCACTAGATTACATTATAGATTAAATGATTAGTACTACTGACTATATTTTCTGCCCTAAAAGACCTTTTTAACTTGAACATAATTTCTTTAATATGACATTATTCCTTTCTTTAAAAAAACACCCATATATATATATATATATATATATATATATATATATATATATATATATATATATATATATATATATATATATATATATATATACACACATACACACACACATATACATATATATATAGGAATCATCATGAGAAAAATGCTTTAACCAAGCTGACTCTTCCTGAGGCAGTGTAAATTGTGGTTATATTTTAGGCCTGTAAAAAAAATAAAGGATGGGCAACGTGACACACCATGCAATTACCTTAAACTGTCCTCCCTTCCTAAATGATCCAACTCCAGGAATTCTTTCCCGTGGCTGTTGTTTGACTAGGATGAGTGGGTTTGTTATGGCTCAGATACACCTGCTTTAGTGTATACTTAGACTGTCAGAGACCCGCCCTGGGACTAGAACACTTCCACACGCTCCTGTCAGCGGAGAATTACGGCGCCTACGCTGCTTTTTTCACTATATTTTCACTCTGGGCACGTCTGCGATGCTGCCTGTAGGTCCTATGGTTATTGCCATACAAAAGTGCATGTTAAATGTATGTTTTGTGAGCCCTCGGACTATGAATTTTAAATGAGACAATGTTTTTCTTGTTGGGTTCATCTTGTAGGGGTTTGTTTCGCTGCTGAAAGGCTGCATGAATGCATGAGGCTCTGTGCGCGCATGACCTCTGGGTCAAAGGTTACCATGGTAATCAGGTCAGAGGGGATGTGGCTTCAACTTTCCGCTCGCAAAAGGGCCGAGCCGGTGTCCATCTGTCATACAAACCATACACACATTCACACGGACACTACGGCGTTCACACACACACACACACACACACACACACACACACACTGACCTGCTGACTTCCACTGAAGGAAGAAAGCTACTTTATCTGAGATTGTTTAAATAAATTATTTTAATGAATTAAATTAATATAACCACAATTGTATATTAAAGGAGCAGTTCACCCAAACAAATTTAATTCTGTCATTATTTATGTAATATGAATCTTTTTGTTCTTTGTTTTGAAGAAAGTTGGTAACCAGGCTGTTCAGGGTCACCACTGACCAACGCAATCTTTTTTTTTTTTCTTACTTTGGGAGTCAGTGGTGACCAAAACAGCCTGGTTACAATTTTATTTTCTATCTTCCTTTGTATTCAGACACATATAGATTTGAAAATGCTCAAAGGTGAAAAAAATGATGACAGAATTTTAATTTTCAGGTGATTTTTTATTTATTTATTTATTTTAAATTGTTGCATACATCATCTAAAAACACTGGACAATAAATAATAAATAATTGAATATAATTACATATATTTTTTATGATAAATAGACAGATCAAATTAAAACTATGTATTAAAATCCAGTTTCAGTGCTGAAAACCTATGCAGCTGCATGGAACTCTGGGATTGCCACGTGCCTCTGCTTGGTCCGTGCAGGTGCACCCCGAACTGAATCAAAAACAGTCTGAAACTGGAACGCATACGCGCACATACGCTCTCTGGCACAACGTGAAATATGAGCTGATGTGGGAAAAGTGCTACTGTGACATAGAGAGCTGTTTAGAATTGCTAATAGAACATCAGGCCATTTCAAAGGCTCGTCTGCATTCTCTCGCATCCTGTTCCATCGCAGAGTATGAGCACCCAATCAGATAGCAAAGCCCTGCTTGATTCTGCGGAGGAAACATTAGCGCTGAGCAATGATATGGATTTCTCTGAGCACCGGCGCCAGATAGGAGTCTGCTTTAATCTTCCACCCTGGATTCAGATTTCTGCTCCAGATGCCTCTCTCACGCTCACACACTCTCTCTGTGTCTCCCTATATCTTTAAGCTGAAGCCATTTGCGGACTTGTGATTGGCTGAACGCACAGAGGTCAGGGGTGGTGTCTCTACTGTTGAGCAAACACCTGCGTGTACCTCACGAACGTTTTCGCATTCTGAAACCAAAACCTCTAGCATTTGTGAGTACACATACTGTAGCTGGTCCCCAATCTATATGTGAAGTGATAGCCAACGGTATCACAGTATAACTTTAGAATTATTGCATTGAACCTGTTGATACTTTCTTAATGAAAAAATATTTTTTTCTATTTTAATAGCAGGAGATGCTGTGATGGTTAACTTTAGTCATGATAACTGTTCAGGTTGCCAAAAATGGTTGCCAAAAATATAGGTGACTACATAAACATACAATAAATAAATGCATGTATTTTGAATATTTTATTTGTTATGTATTTACCTTATTCCTGACTTTTATTAGTAGTAGAAGTAGTATTTAATACACATTTGATACACTATTACACTATTATTACTTTATTAGAATTTATTTTATTTTATTTAGTTAGTAGTTATTTTGATAGAACATTAAAAATAAACATTACAGCATTTTTTTATGTGTCATAGCAATTTTTCAAATAAATGAATAAATCTAAATTTTATTCACTGTATATGTAAATAATTGATTGTTACATTAAAGGTCAAAATAATTTTATTTTGTCCTTTATTTATTAGTTATTTGTTCATTTGATAGAACATGAAAATACACATATTACTGCATTACATTTTTTTATTATGTGTCACAGCAATATTTAAAATAAATAAATAAATCTGATTTTTTTCATTACATATTTAAATAATTTCAGACTGTTACATTCAATGTCAAAGTATATTCTAAATATATATAAATAAATATTTGCATTATATATTTAAATCATTTCTGGCTGTTACATCGAAACCAGTGTATTACGACATAAAGATTCTGGTTTATTTAGATGTACCAGACTCCAAAATTAGGGACAAGGGAAAACATTTATGCTCGGGTTATAAGAAGTATCAGTTAGTCAGTCATTGGTGATTGCGGTTAACTTTACCACGCTAGTCGACTTTACTTAAAAAATCCATTTTGCAAGTGGCACAAGCTATCAACATGCTAATGAGCTACACTTAATTAGCTGTCAGCTTTTGGAGATTACAAAGCTTTAATTAATTGAAATAAAAAGTAAAAATGAGTAGTATATGCAGATATTATCATGGGCTTTAAAATGTATATCCACCATATGTGAATATACGACGCTAGCTCAACGCTATTCCTTAATGCATGAACGCCCTCATCAGTCCCTCTTGTTCTAGAATTGAAAAGACTCACTCGCTGAGACAAGGCCCAGCGAGGGTCATTGTGTTTGTGTGGATGGTGAGAAGCATGGTGGTCCTGGCCCACAGACAATGGGTCCCATCCTATTAGCGTTGTGTAAGGAGGCCTGCTGGGAGAGGACATGCTGAATTAGCCCCACCATGTTCACCTCATCTGTCACTGCTGCCAGGCCATACGGCATGCAGGACACAGTTGTAAAGTGACAATAGATATTACTAAAGTCTTTTGTCGACCTGCAGAGATTGACAGTGCTGGCGGTGCGCTCCGTAGCCAAGCGGCCGGATGTTTGCTCTATGGCGAATTAAAATGTTTCAGACGGTAAGCGTTAGTGATTTCGGGGCTCAGTTTTATATTATAAAATCTTCGGTCGTCCCTAGACTGGTGCACAGTCATTTGACCCTTTTTGATTAATGCCTTTTTCATTATTAATGCTAATAGTTAGCTCGCATAGCTTTTATCGCTTCTAGCTTGGGGTGACAAGCTAGAAACCACAAACAGCAAAAATCACAAGATTTAATGTTTGCTACACCTCTAAATTGTCTTGTGTTTGCCGCTCTGAAACCCAATGCCAAGATTTCACAGCTTCATACGATGCTAATCATGATCTGTTGAGTGCAAACTGGGGGTCAAAAGTATTCAGCTATTCGCAGTCCAATAAAATTGTCTCCAGAGGTGGCAGTGTCAGAAAGGTGTCTTTTGAAGGCAGTGCGATAATCATCCAATTAGATATAATTGGTTAGGTGTTCACCCTCTAAATTAGGTTCCTTAATAAGACGCCACCACTCAATTTTCCGGGCAACTGTGAAAATAACAAAAACAGTGTATTAGCTAGTCTACATCGGTGTAGCATGCCGCCTGAAAGTCCTGTAGAAACAATTCCAATTAAGACAAACATCTGAGTAAACACAAGCAAACATAAACACACACACACACACACACACACACACACACCAGAGGGAGGTGAAGCTAAAAGTTCATGGATCCAATGTTTGCTTTCCTGAGATTGAATATTTAACGAAGTGTGCGGTTAAACAGTAACATAATGCTCCCGCATTGACAGGCTCATTAATTTTTAACCTGTCGCACTGAGATTCCACTGTGTTGTCTGAAATTAGTTTTGCATAAAGAATTAGGACATGACATGAAAGCTGGGAATTTAAAAATTGATCAAAAGTCCGAATGGACGTGTCGCTCATTTATGGTGTCTTCGCTCCCTTCATCTCACTCTTTGGGTAACGATAACATTTGTGACTACACTGTGTAGCTTGTTGTCTTTTTTGATGTCTTTTGTCGCTGTCCATGTCTCCCGGGCCAACTCTAGGCACAAAGATCACCCATCAACAAAGCTTGATATGTTTCTGTCCCTTTATCATATCACGCTTTCACTCCCTCTTTATCTCGATCTGTTTTCGCATTCACAAACATTCCTCTATCCACCAGACACGTTGTTATCAGGGTGATTACATAAAGACAACAGCGGAGTGGAATGTGTGTACCTGGGTTTTCTAAAACTGCAATAAGATTGCATTCCCTAAACATTTCTCAACAATTCCCTAACTTGTCCTATGCAGGGTTACAAGGAAGCCTTTATGAAGGCAGAGAAACACCCTGAATGCCAGTCTGTTTATAAGAAATTGACCTATTCTGCATCGGAAGAGCATGCAAACTATACACCGAGAGTTTAGGGTTCAGCTGGGCGGTCATTCCACCCTTTAATGCGTATGTGTATGAGTATGAGCAACAGTGACCGTTGATGATGCAACCAACTTGAACAAAGTTCAACTTCATGTACATGAACTGACTATCAACAACACTGGCATTCATATGATCTGCAGTTGGATACTGGGACAACTTTCTGCGTATTCATTTTCCCTGGCTTGAGCACCCTAAGATGAACTGTTAGTTGTGAGAATACAGTAAGAAAACATGCATGAGTTGTGCTGAGCTCAGCATTCTCAGTGGACTCCTATTTTGGAAGCAGTTGGCTGGATCATGCCCCCAAACTTCCCCACCCCGGGGCTCATGTCTATGGGTTGAGGGGATTATGTGATGGGTTCATATTGTAACTTGTCTATCAGGAGCTCAGCTGTATGTGTTGAGGAGGCAAGTGACCCTGGTGTTAAACTTACACTTGTGCACTGGGGCTTCTGGGGTTCAGCTTGCACTGCACTCTCTTAGGGGGGCTTGCTTTGTGCTTGTGTTCTGCTTATGATGCATGAGTGGAAAGGCTAGTTTGTGTGATATGTACTGAGGTGTCCAGGGTCCCTAGTGGTCAGCTCACACTGCACTCAACTAGAAGCCCAGGGTCCAAGCAGTTAGCTTACCCTCTTTGCACCAAGGTGCCTAGGGCCCCTAGTTCTTGTGCCACATATGCCAAGGGGCCAAGGAATGTGTGTGGTGAAGGGCCTGAGGGCCTTAGTGGTCAGCTTATACTGTATGTGCCAAAGTGACAGGGGGCCCAAGTTATCAACTTGCAACATTTTTGCTCAAGGGTCCAAGGACCCTAGTTGTCAGCCACTTGTGCCAAGAGGCCTGTAGGCCCAAGCCGCCAGCTTGCGATATATGAACTGAAAGGCCTGAGGGCCCCGGTAGTCAACTTGCATTGTATGTAACAAGGGGCCCTGTTGGTCACCTTACATTTTAAAATGCAACAAGGACACTCTTGGCCTAAGGCTTTAAAGGCCCCTAGCAATCTGAGACCCTAGGGCACTAGAACCAGTCTCTAGGTTCATATTCCAGTCCAGCTTCAAAGACACACATAGTAAGAGCCAATATCACAGTACGTTAAAGTATGTGCACATTTCTGTCTTTATGAACTAGTGTTTGAACATTCCTAGACACAATTTGTGAGACAGTCAAGCTGGGACATGAATGGAAAAATCTTGCTGTCCATCCCATCATCACCAGAGAACATGTGATCGGAGACATCCGCCATATGCCTACATACCAGTGCATACAGAAAAACCACACTACATAATATAGGGTGCCAATGCAAACACAAAGCACAGGAACCACACCAATAAGGCAATATAAGACACTTCCCTTGGTTTTATGAAAGGAACTCCTTCTGTGAGTTTTTCCTTCTGTAGGAGCCAGGTGGCCAGGCGGCCTCAGGAATTAAACCAACATTGTTTTCTTAGTGAGACTGCGCTAAAATCTTCAAGGTTTTAACAGAGTTCAAACCCTCATCCCAAACTAAATTATATTAGGGAGACAACAGGGAAGACTTCTAAAGAAGTCATTTATTTCCACCTCAGCAAATGAGCTGGTGTACTTAGTGGGCCACATAATCATTAGCACCTGCAGACAACAATAGAAGAGGTTGAAGGGAGGGTCAAAATAATGAGGAGGAACAGTATCCCCTAATTCTCTGCTTTTAGAAACAAAACATGCATCTGCATCCTTGAGGTGCATTGTTAGCTACTGGAATACACATTGCATTGTGAGTCTGCAAGCTGTATTTGGGGAAAATGTACCTTTAAATACTATTTTTTTTCTAAATGACCCTCACCAGTCCATAAACCGTTTCTTGTTAATGTGGCTGGACAATATTTCCAACCAAAACCAGACAAGGTAGATTTTTTTGATATAAACATGAGCGTTACCTGCCCATGCAAAACTGCACAGCACTATTTTGGGTTTCCAGAAGCATCTTGCTAGTCACTTCACAAGTCCCTATGATGTTCTGGTCCCTAGATATGGCTCAGATCCTTCTTTCAGTCTTAATGCGAATAACTGACACCTCATTGAGCATCTTGATTGAGGTATTATTTATATTTCTGCATAAAATTTTTTAATTATGAACCAATATTTAATGCCAAGACATAAAAAAAGAAAAATGATTATGTGATAATGCCACTATTTCCGAACACAAACATACAAGAGTGCATGTGTCGACCACTTGCATTCGTGGAGTGAATGGAGTAAGCTATACCTTGAAAAGCTATGTGTTCGACAAAAAACGGAGTATACCTTAAGCTTAACTAGGGGACTTCTGCATTTCTATAAGCACCACCTACTGTCAGACAGTGAATTTGCATTTCATATAAGCCATTTAGCATTTCCACATTTAGCAGACCGCATTTCATGCAATACGAGCAAAAATAAATAAATATGTCAAATATCACTATTTGTTTGAACTACCCAGGACCATTTATTTGATTATGTCTGGAAATGACACATGCAAATTAGTGACATGCATGCGCACACACACACGTTATGTAAACAAAAAACTTTTATTTTGGATTCTGATTAATCATTTGACGGCACTAATATATATATATAAGCAATATGGCCTGTTCTGGGTGTGGTTGAAAGGGTCCGGATGTATGAGACCTCCACAAAAGGGCACTGATATGTATGTTCAATGAGGCATGGAGCAAAGGCGCTGGGAAACAGCTCTATGGTCACTCTCTGAAACTGGAGACCGCCAGGAGATCCTTCAGAGAGACGAGACATGATACTACTTTCTTTCAATCCCGATACAAGCGAGCCAACAATGCAAAGGATGCTGGCTGTTCCCCTCACCTGTGTTTCTTCCTGCCAGGACCGGGAACAAAATGGTGGCAGATGTTTGCTTCACAAAAAGAGTCTGAATTGAAGGTGGGAGGTTGAAGATTACTGAAACTAATCCCTCAAACCGACGACTAGTTTCAGCGGCACGTATCTGTCTAACACCTTTCTGGCCTTTCAAGCGCATTTAAAGGAATAGTGATCTGTTTTAAACCGCCTTCATGATGCTCCAAACCAATATCAACATGCAAGTTTGAAACAACACGGGTGTAAATAATGACAGAAATTTCATTTTTGGGTGAGCTTTTAAGCGTCTCTCGTCTGCATTTCATACACAAGCGGGTGACGGAAGTTTTGCCAAAGCTCTAAACACTTCCACTACTACCTTCCCGGCGTCTACAACCTACTTTCTGTGACAGGATGATGCCAGCACCACAGAATGTAGGTTACTAAAAATTATCACTTATTACTCCCCATTAAATCGAAAGCCTGTCTGCAAACAGATGAAATTAAGTCAGGCAGACAGGAAGCTGCCGTTCCTAAAGTTTGCTGTAAACAAAATGAGATTACCAGGCAACTTCTGAATTTGATTTACTTAGGCTTAATATAAACAGGTTGTCAAACCACAGGTCTGTAAAACTGAGAAAAACCGCATAAGTAAGAGAGGAATTAATCCGCGGGTTATTATTCAGTGCAATTCAGCTTCGAGAGGAATTTGTCAGGAGAACTGACAACTGCGGTCGCGTGAGATGTATTTATTAATAAACTGCATATTGTTGCGGTACGCTGATTGCGGATTGCAAAAAGGGGGGAAAAAAATGATAACGTGCTAAAATTCCACCCGACTGAAAAAAAATCATTTAAACACGAGGAGTTATAAATTAATAAATAAATAAAAGCGTTGTAGTCACGATTGTCTTGAAAGAGAATCTCATTACGCATATATATTTTGACATGTTTGCATAATCCAAAACCTAATCCGAACGCTGCGCCGTCTCCTCCATAACGACTAAGATAACAAGAGGGAGACAGCATTACTTGTGAGAATAAACGCTGATAAAGTTTTAGCAGCTGTATTATTTGATAAATAGGATTTCCGAGTCTGTGGTTTAGGGCACTTTTAATCATGCTTTTTTTTTTTTTTTCCTTTTAACATTGCCGTGCTATTATATCTGAGCTACAATGAGTGAAAGAAACAGCTTTTCGCTGGAACTGCAGGGGGAAACTTTACAGCGGGCCTGCTAGGAAGGCATGCTAATTACATGTCAATAATTCAATGCTTAATTTTAATGGCCAGGAGAGGTTCATTTACTCGACGCTGCGGAGTGAGTGATTATCTGGGGTGGGAGATAAAGGGACTGTGCGGAGAGAGAGCGGGAAGGAAAGATAAGGTAGTATTCTGGTGATTTCTCTTCCTCCTCCCTCGCTCTTTTCCGAGGTGGTAAAAGGTCTCGCAAACTACTGAGTCGACAGATGTGACTGCAATAGCCTTGGCACTGTGGACTGGGGTGAAAATACACACACACACACACATTCAAACACATGTATAAAGCAGTTACACCTTAACATTAAATAAAAATAATTAAATAAAAAAATGAAAGTAAATGAGAGGAATATTAATGACAATGTATATTAAATGTAATATTTAATTTTATTTAATTTAATTTAATTTAAAAAATGTAATAAATGAGAGCAATATTAATGACAATGGATATAAAAGCAAATAAAACTAATCAATATTAAAGGCAATTAATTAAAAAAATAATTCAAATTAAGCTAATATTGTATATAAAATAATGTATATAAAATAAAATTAATCAATATTAATGGCAATGAATATAAAAAAATAGCAATAATAATAAATGAAGCCAATATTAATTGCAATTGATACAATGAAATTTAATTTAAGAAATGAAAATAAATTAATATTAATGACAATGGGTGTAAAATAAAACAAATAAAGTAAAATAAAAAGCAATCAACATTAAAGGCAAGGAATATAAAAAATGTAAATAAATGAAGCTGACATTAATTACAATGGACATGGAAAAAATAAACCCAATTCAATTTTAATAAATGAAAATAAATGAAACCAATATTAATTAAAATGGATATAAAATAAAATAAATTCAAATAAATTTCAATTACTTTTTTAATAAATGAAAGTAAATGAAACCAATATTAATGAAAAGAAAAAAAGAAAAGAAAAGACAAGAAAGCAATATTAATATCAATGACTATAAAATAATATTAAAAGTAAGAAATATTAAAGGCAATGCATATAAACATATAACATCATAGGTTAATCAATGATTATTATTACAATTACTTTTATTTTCAAATTTTTCTCCTGACTTGTCAGTTTAGGAAGGAGTTTCCATTTTTTGTCAAAACATTATTCTGAAATGCGTGAAAAAGCAGAACGTTTGCTTAAGTAGGGAGTTGAAAAGCTCTGGAGAGGACTTGGATTCTCCCCTGCCTGAGTTGTCCTAAATGAAGGCACGTCTGCATGCATTCCTTATGTCCCTGACAATGGGCCAACATCCTCTGTGCCTAATGGCTGCTGAGCTCTTGCCTTTGTCCCTTGATTAACTGCTCTATTCAGGGCTCAGCCTGCTAATTGCATAGCCTGTATAGCTCCCCTGCATTACTGTAAGAATTAATGAGACACAATTACTGCACCCAGCAAATCTCCGGCCAGTCAATCCCAAAGTGCCCCCCTCAACCCAGCCCGAGAGCACTAGAGACTATAGAGCCGTGCCTTACTGTACCGAAAAACAGCGCTCGGCAGCGTTGTTTTGTAAAATAAATGTGTTTATTTCAAGCTAGTTCATAATTAGGCCCTAGAGTGAGTGATAGACGGAGAGAGAGTGAGGAAATATATGCAATGGAATTCTACAGTTAAATATCATTTTCTGATGAAATAGGAAATGTGGATGGGGCCAAAGAGTGCCACTGCTTCACCGGGGCTTTCTGGACATACAGACTCGTTTTGAAGTTTGGATTTAAAGGATCACGCTTAATTGTTTGAAATTAGTTTAGTAGCCTCTCTCTCTCTCCTACTCCCTCTCTCTCAATCAGATCAATGTGCCCTATGGTGTGACAGGAAAAAAAAAAATCTAAGCAACTAAGAACAGAGATACATTTTCTCATGTCATTTGTGTCTAAGGTTATATAATTTTTATTTTTTTTTATAAATTTTTGCTACACCATAGGACACATAGGACATATATATATACATATATATATATATATATATATATATATATATAATTTTGTTAAAAATAATATTAAGCTAATTTTAATAAATAAATGGCAAATTTGTAAAGTAAAATGAAGTCAGCATTAAAAGCAATTTAAAACTTAATGTTATTTAATAGATGTAATAATTGTAACAGAAATTATATTACATAATGATGTTTACAAAGCATCCCAATTAAGCATTCTCAAGCACCAGAACATTTTTTTTACGTTTCCATTTATGGCATAAAACTTTAAAGTTGAAGAATTAGTATAGGTGTAGTAATGTAGGTGTAATAATCAATTAGTACCATTTTTCTCACACCTGCTGTAAATAAAGCCAAATCAAGCTCAAACCTGGATGCAAGGTATCTGAAAACGCACTTAGTTTTAATTTTCTTCAATATACTGGTAATATATCTATAACATAAAAGTCATCTTGCCTGAATCAGTAGATAAACACACAAATAAAACACCATTTACAAGCTAAAGCAGTTGTCCAACATTTTTATTGGTATTGCAGCCAGAAGCAAGAGTTTAAAAACTGGATTACTTTTGAATTATTGTGATGTTTTTATCAGATGTTTGGACTCTCATTCTGACGGCACCCATTCACTGCAGAGGATTAGTGAGCAAGTCATGTAATGCTACATTTTTTTCTAAATCATCTACATTTTTGATGAAGGTAAGTCGGTTTTCAGCAAATCGTCATTTTTGAGCAAACGACTATTAAACAAAACAAAACAAAGGTTTTCAACACAACTCGCTTTTTCGTTCGGCTAACACACTTTATTATCTTGAATGTTGATGCAATTGTTTTTTTTACAAATGACAAACATTAATGGTTAAGTTAGTCTAATAAGTTGACAACACCGTCTTTATTTGCAAGACAAGACTAAGATATCCAGAAAATGGACATAAGTGGATGCTAAGTGGTCTTGGCCCTAAAACTCAACAAACGCCAAAAACATGAGCTCTTTACACCACAGTACAACAAACAGCTACAAAATAATGATGAAACAACAAAAAAAAGCTTAAATGAAATTAGCAAACAGCAAAACAATAATCCCATAACAGTAATGCATAATCTATTCATGCTGCAGTGCATGCTGGGAACATGAAATTCTTTGTTCAGACAACCGTGTTTGACTAACTTGGGACAACATTTGGCAAAAGGGTTAAAAAAGTTATGATTTTGCTTTAAAAGTTATAAGATAGATCAAGCATATCTAACTCACAGCAATTCTGAAAGATTAAACACATAGTAAAGAACGATATGTCTCATCTTCAGTGTCACAATACCTTTACCGTCTGCCCAGTATCACTTTAAACACCTTGTTTATATATACAAAACACTTCCCTGACGTGATAACATGTCACTCATAAGAACTGCGACGCGTTATCACACCTAAACAGCGGCGTGAACTTTATCAGTCTGACCCTCATTAAACGGCCCAGCTCGGCTAGCATCGCAGCACGTGACCGTTTCCCGCTTCACTGACGTCCGACGAGTGATATTTTCCTGCGGGCGTTGCTAGCTGCCGTCTGGAGCGACAGCAGGCCACCGCTCCGCCCGCGTTCACCTGTGCAGGAGTCAAAAGCTCGATGCAAGTTTTGAGAAAAGGTTCCTCAGGAGCCATATGACTCAGCGGCGGCTCACGCTGAAAAGCTAATCTGTTTCTTTTGTGTAACTCGATATGAACGAAGTAATCCGGGGGTTTCTTTGACTACGGTCGGAGCGCAAAACAACACACCGCACGCAAATCCCCCGCTCATCTGTGCATTTAAAAAACGCTCGCCGCCCGTTTGTGAGGCTAATGCTAACTCTGTAAACAACAAGTTTAAGGAACAGAATGATGCCGTCGAGTGTGTGTGTGTGTGTGAGCCAAAGTGTGCGTTTTTCTGAAAAGACTGCAATGCTACTCGGTGAAAGGGTGAACTGTCGGGTGTTGTGAATGAGAAGTGAATTAGCGTTAGCTCCGTAGACACAAAAGAGGATTATTGCCGCCGTGTATGGCATATTTTCAATACTGTTAGCAATTTCTGGAATGTCTATTCGGATTTGGAGTGTTTACGCACCTGTCAATCACCCCGTCACCCATTTTCCACAGCCGAAAAACAGCCCCTCCGCTCCATTCATCTCTGCGCTCAGTGCTGCTAACAATGCAAACTCTTGTACATTAGCCTCTTCGCCCTTCTTATCAGAGCAGGAGAGCGTCTCGCTCTGTACCTGAATGCTCTTTGTTTCCCTGTGACCCCCTCTAGTGCAGGTCACTGCCTGCAGCCATTCCAAACTGGATTTGGCCATCATCGGGTTTCAGGCTCTCACACATAGAGCGGGTCAGGGGCCCCCGGGTGGATCCGCCGTGTTCGGCGTCAATCAAGTTTCTATTGCTACGCTGACGGCTCGCGGGCCTGCGGTTTTTGCACCTGAGTGCAGCAAGTGTGTATTGTATTGTGATTGGAACACTTTTCGTTTCGGATCACACTGTTTCGTGTCTGAGAGGAAGTGTGGAGCAAATCTCATTAAAGCCAGAGTGAAACGGAATACTGAATCCTACACATACTACGCATACTATTCCTTAAAACAAGTGAGGCATTATCCCATGATCAACATTTTACACCATAGTAAGTATTTAAATGCATTTAAAGGAATAGTTCATCGGGTCATCCACGATGTAAATGAGTTTGTTTCTTCACCAGAAGAACAGATTCGGAGAAATGTAGGATTACATGAGTTGGATCAACAATGGTTGGTCTGCAGTGAATGGGTGCCGTCAGAATGAGAGTCCAAACAGCTGATAAACACAAGTACCACCAGTAATCCACGCTTTAAACTCTTGCTTCTGGCTGAAATACCGGTCGATAATCCATAATAATGCTTGAAAAAGTCCATTTCCAGTCTAACATGTTTGTTTAAACTGCTTTGGCTTGTAAACTGTGTCTAATCTGTTTATAATTCTCTCCCGCCTCATACAACACAATATTTAAATAAGACAATTTACATTTTTACATAATAACGCTTCGCTATATATATATATATATATATTTTTTTTATATATACACATGTACGTTACCCAAGCATATGGTAATTCAAATTATATTTATTTACAGAAGTACGTTACGGCATCAAACCTTAAACTATTTTTAACCATTTTTTTGCAAATAGAAAACCGTCATACTAATCCCTTTTTTTTTGCAGTATTCAAATTTAGCACGGGCCTAATACCAAACCAGACTGGATACTGCCACTTTTCCAGTGGTGAACTGAAGTGGTTATAAAAGTGAATTCCTTATTACCTATTTGCATTATTGATTTGAGGTTGAGACATTTTACCCTTCTCTTTCATTACTTACTGTAAAAAAAAAAATACATGACTTTCCTGTTCCGTGGTCAGGATTGAGGTTTCTGTCTGCCATATTGTGTTGATCATGGCAAAGCAAAATGCATGCATATATATGATTTAATCATAGGTATAGCACATAAATGAAAGGGGAGGGTTGTGCAATTTTTTTTATTTGTTCTGGACATATATACGGAGATCTGATCAGGTTGAGAAGATAAATGTATCTATTATGAGCGTATTAGTGCTACCGGACAGAATAAAACCACACTGCTTTAGCTACAAAGCGTATATATGGTGGTATATGTAACATTGTGCTGCTATAGGCTTAGAACTATGTATTAAATATCTTTCTTTCAGTCAGTTTGAGGGTTTAATTTGACTTTTTTTCCTCAGCTGCAACCACATTCACAGTTAAAGCAGGACATGGCATTGCTTCAAACGGACAATCTTGCCCTTAGTTCAAGTCAATAAATACACTAAGATATGACGTGTGACAGCTGAGGCCACATCGTATCTCTAAAAGATAAGATCTATTGTCTTAAATGAGTCACTTTCTCTCCTCTCGTTTGATGAAATCACACCATATTAAAGCACTCAAAGGAAGCCACTGTCATTTTGCTAACCTAATTTAGCCAACGCCACACACAACATAAACACCTCCCGTCGTTATGCAAATTGAAATGGCCTAATTATCATCTGCCAAATTACAATAGGGCGCAGTCTGCTTTAATCTGGTATGTTCTCTGCGTGTTTTGTACTTTCTCAGTGCAGAGCGGAGCGTGTTTCATTAATCTTGCATGATCACGCTGATACCGAAATGAAGCATTTATTAAAAAGTGCAAAAAGTCAAGGTGTCCCTACTGGCTTTGTTTTTTTCCCCTGCTGTGAAATCACCGGGTCAGATTCGGGGCCATAAACATTATAGATATGGGGGAAACAACACTAATATTCACAATATAAAGGTTAATGCGGAGTTTCAAATAAATTCCTGTTTGCTTTTCTTTATGTCATTCAAGGGTAGAATACTTCAATTTATATCATAAACATACATAAAAAGACAAAAGCAGTTTATTTCGATAGTCCTCATTAGACATTCTACTAATAGTAAGTAACTTTGCAACTACATGTCAACTAGCAGTCATCAGTGTCTGATTAATACACATTTATTTTTGATGGGTCCACAACACTGCAAACTTTGCAAGTATATGTCAACTTATTCTACTAACCCTAAAACCCACCTCTGAGAGTTAGTAGACATGCAGTTGCAAATTAAATGAGAGTTAGTTGATGTGTAGTTGACATGTAGTTAAAGGTTACTTACAGTCAGTAGAATGTCTAACATGCACTAAACATCGAGATAAAGTGTAAACCAAAAGCAAACGTGCTAACTCTGCAAATGTCATTATAAATGTTAGTTATAGAGTGCTAACTGCGTTAAGTGCACTAGCATTGCATACAGTACATGGAATATTAAGGTTCTTTAAAGTAGAAAAAATATTATTGAAGATGTCATCCATGAAAACGATTTATTTATGAACCATTCGCTGAAATGTTGCTTGAGGAACCCAAAATGGTTCTTCTTTGGGAAACAGATCAGAGAGTTCAAGACTCGGTCGGTTAAGTTAGTTATGCAATCCTCACTACATGGAAGAAAAGTGCCTTGATTGTGTTTTAGTATTCCTCATTTGTTCCGGTTGACGTGCTGAATGAATTTGTGAACGTAAAGCAGTCTGTTTCGTTTAAAAAACAGTTTTGAACCAATCGACCGTAACTTGGTAACGCGTGACTGTCACGCTTACCGAACCTGAAGGTGAACGTTTATTGGTCCCGCTGTTTCAAAGGTCGGGAAATACACTTGATGTTGTAAACTTTCTCCACCTTGGCAACTTTTATTCCTCCTTTTCTTCCTCCTTTCACACCTTTCCTCACCCAAGCAATAAATCTATAATGGTTCGTCTCTTATCTCATCAGTACCCGTGGTGTAAGACGCAACAACCGGCAATTAGCCAAAGATGAGAGCGAGACAGTCGTATCAACAAAACCCGAATGGCTCTTTGCGCTAGTCATTATCCAGGGCATGTATTATTCAAAAGATGCCAGATCCATCAACAAGCTTCCACTTGAGACCACGTGGGCGTAGAAAACCAAACAGAAATCCAGAGGTGGCTTCATCTCCCGGGTGAAGCGCTATGTGATCGTAGGCGATTGCGGGTCTCCTAAGGACGGGCCTATCTTGACCCCCCTGCCTTGGTGTCGCCGGGAACATTGCTTTACTTCCATCACCCCGGCTCCTCAACCCTCGGCAGATATCCCCATGCAGACTTCAAACACTGCCTGCATACTCGCATCAATTCCCTCTCATCCAGCCTGTCAAGTGCACTCAACGTTAAGGGTAAATTAATAAATAAGCCCCCCTGTTTACCCACTCACTCTTTTAGCGTGTAAATAAACATGTCTTAATCTTCTTGCTAATGAGCATTAGAGGGGGCCCGGGGTGGATTTGCTGGAGGTTCTTGCCCACGGAGCAGGAAAGGTTTGACAGAATGAAGCAAGAAAACAAATACGCCTGCATGTGCTACGCTCCGCGAGGCCGTCTTATTAGACGTCTGCTTCAAGCCTTCCGGATGTTTCTCGTGCTGCTGCTTCAACTTCTCGGTGAGGAGTTTCTTCTTTACCTTCTTGCTCTTTAGTACACCCCTCCGCGAGTCTCTCATCCACCGCTCAGCTGTCCTGAAATGAAGACAGACGGAAAGTTGAGAGCAGGATTGGGTCACGTATGCAGTACGGTCAGCTAGTAGTTATTAGTGATGGATTAGTGACTTGCGGGTTTCTCATCTAGGCTGTGGCATAATGTTCACATTATACTTTGCAATACCCAACCGTTTCCAATGGATGAAATAGAGTCCCACCATACAGTCTTACTAAAAATTGTGCTTTACTCAGAAATGCATTAGGTTGTGAATGCCTGATACACATTGACTCATATATATATATATATATATATATGTCCCGAATGCAATTGTCTGCTATGACAAGTTTTATCTAAGTGTTCTGTAAATAGAAACTATACTTCATTAAAATTCTTAAGGCATAACAACCACAGAACACAATTAAAAAAAGAAAAACAGAATAACAGTCATATTTATAATTTGGGTTGAATGCTTATTTCTTCTAATGGTTGGTGACAGGAATCAACCTTTGAACCTAAAGTGCCGTAAGCTCATAGTCCAGATAAACAGATAATATGTGAACTGAGAGCTGGAAAAATATTAAAGTATAATATAACATAATATAACATAATGTCTGCTGTGTCTGCTGCTTTCTCTCTCTATCTCTTTTAAAAATCTCTTAAGATTTATTTTATTTTTGTTTCCTGAAGTGCCACAATATGTCATACTATGACTACTATATATATATATATATATATATATATATATATATATATATATATATACACAGTCAACTTTCAAAGTGGATCAAACTTTTGACGTAGAATTTTTATAAACTTTTTTGATCCACTGTTGACTATATATATATATATATATATATATATATATATATATATATATATATATATATATATATATATATATATGTGTGTGTGTGTGTGTGTATATATATATATGTAAAATGTATGTACACACCCAGGGTAACATCACAAACTGGTTATTGCTGTAATTAACTGTATATGTAATCACTGCAATACACATAATATGAATTATCATTATGTATAATTACTACGCATAATGCAATTGTTCAGTTACAACAAGTTACAAACACTCCTAACCTTATGTCAAAACACTGTCAAGCGTCACTCCACGCTGCATGGTTTTTACCGATGCGCGCTCTATGGTATGTAATAACCTGCTGATTCGAGGTACACAGACACAGCGAGCGGATCTATGAGAAGGATGTCGTGTCTTGTGTGCTCTCAGCGGTGGATTGATTAGCAGGGCCGGCCCTGTTTGTCAAGGTAATGAGGTGAAGGTGAGGGGACACCCAGGGAGTGCGCTCCGCCACCTCAGGGGACCCGAGAGGAGCTCAGCCCCACCTGCAACTGATTAGCCGCCAAACCCAAAGAAAACACGCGCTGATGAGGACGGGGGGCTGGGCCGGGCCGGCCCTCCCCCACCAACAGCGCTCTATGGAGAAATGTGGGGGCCTGGGCAAAGTCAAAGGACAAACGTAGCACAACAATTCTTAAAACGAGGCTGTTAATTGACTTAGCGGCGGACAGGCAACATGCTAGCTCTGAAATCTTAGTGAGCTGCTTTAAAACATCCTGTTTACTTTGTGAGGAAAAACTGCCAGATGTCGTTGTCAGAAATTCACTTTAATAATTTAATGTGACGGTTTTCGAGGTATTATGCAACGGTAAATTGGTACCATTTATGTTGATTATTGACATATTTCATTAAGTAATGTTAATTAACAACGTGAGCTTCTAAGATCAGGTTTTTTTTACTTTCAACTGTACTGATCGCCACTGTAATGATTCAATTGGTAAAACAGAAAGCAAAATTAGCGGGTAGCATAATCACAGCCATTGCTTTTACATTTTAACAGCTTCATACACACAAAAAATGCAACTAATGTACAGGGAATTCAACACAAAAACACTGTAATTTACAATATATTAATGCTAACAATGGAGACTCTTTTTCACTGTAAATTATTTGATAATTTATGGTTTTTAATTGCAAAAAGCACACAGTAATTACAGTAAAATGTCATTTTCTACTGTAGCATTATTTCAGTTGTTTTTGTAAATATTTTAAACATTTTTTACAGTGTATCTTTTGCCTTATACAGCTAACACACGTTATCTAAAGCAGGTTTGGTGTTAGCGTGTTGCTAAGCTAACGCTGTACATAAATGTCGCACAAAAATGCTATAAAAAGGTTTCTGAAATGCATTTATTGTGTAAGGGATGATTATCCCGCTTATTCCATGGTCACTTGCCAAGTTATAGACAAGTTAAATCTAGTATTGATCTTTGCAGCGCAATATTTGACCAGAAGGGTACAAACGACGGCCATTTTCGTCAGTTACAGCTAGTGCTAACATTCTGCTTCAAATCAGACACAGAGATACAATAGTGCGGTAAGATCGCACTCGTTTGAATGAATCATATTTATACTGCTTGTTTGAATTCATTCTCAATCGAGAGACGCATCCGTGTGTCTTTACAAACAATCAAGCAGCATTTAGTTACTAAAAAAGTAGAAAGTTTACCACCTCGTTTTTGAGAAATATAACGTTGCGATCTAGTGTTTCTAGGCTATTTTATTAATAACAGTCGCCAGGGCAGCGTTGACTAGTGTGTGTGTGTGTGTGTGTGTGTGTGCATCTCCTAACTATCTGTGCATTAAACGATTTTAACGGACACCTGCCAGCCAATCAGAATCGAGTATTCAGACAGACCATTGCAGCGCATTCTGGGATGCATGTTTTGGAATACAAGAAAGCATCGGCTCTTCAGTGAACGGCGTCGGTTTAACGTTGCTAAGCGGGCGGCTCACTCTGTTTCGGTTTCCCAGTTGAGATGCAGGTTCGGTACAGAGGAGAAAACGCACGTTCTCTCACACACCAGACAGACAGCTACAGACAGCTTAATTGTCTCAATAGTGTCTCCTCTTGACCTGTGGTAAATCAGGTATAAGACAGCTAGCCCCGAAGAAGAATTTTCACATGCTCTCTGTCACTCAATAACTGCAGCATGAGCCATAAATCTGAGTTTAGCGGCAGTTCACAGTGAATCATTACCTGTCCACCGAGCGGCCCGCATTAATGGCTGACTCTCTCTCTCTCGTATCTTAACACCTTCCCACTCAGATTCCAGATAGATGTTTTCTCTGGGCTAGAGTGTGTTAAAGTGTGTGGTGCTGGGCAAATACACATCCCGCTCTATTAGTCTGGCCGAAAGTCTTAATGAAACGTAAACATCCCTGATAAGATTCCTGCAGATGTAATCAGACTGCGTATCCAATCAATACATACTATGCTAATGGTCCGCACACACAGACAGTGTTTCATTAACGTGCTCAATGTCATTAGGATTCCCGTATCGAGAGGCGATTACTGGAAACAAGATTACTTAAGCTGTTATTGCTAAGTGAAAATCGGAAAACTAACAGTTACACCTTGACAAGTTAAGTTGTCAAAAGTCATTAATAGCTCGCAGAAAATAATCTAAACTCTCATGGATAAGCAGAGATATCGTATTTAAAGTAAAGTATACCTTGGTTATAATTTGGAAAATGTTTTTAGACCCTTAAGCTCACATAGGCTGCATTTATTTTATACGAAAATAAATAAATAAATGCAAATAACCACGTTAATATTGTAAAAAAAAAAACTTGATTTATTTCCAGGATCATTACTCCAGTCTTTAGTGTCACAAATTATTCTAATGCTGATTAACTGCTCAAGAAACTTAAAAAAAATATATTCAAACGGATTAAACTATCAATATTTAACATAAAATGTTAAAAAAGTGATAAAAAGTAGTAATGATAATAATAATATAAACAGGGGCATAAACACATTGGTTTACGGTAGTATGTTTTGACTAATAATGAATAAAAGACCATTTTACAGCTCAAAATTTATTAGGCAAATATGTTTATAGCTTGCAAACGTTTCATTGTGCCACAAACACTGTAAATAGACTTTAAAAACGCTTTAATTACACAGCCAGAAAACAACAGATTGCATAAAACCTACAGAAGTAATCCACGTAGAGCTCCGCATTGTATTACTGGAGTGCCGTTTGAAAGACTCTCTTACTTGTAGAAAATTAATTCCCATCTGAAGCTTCATAATCCACGCTTTAGAAATAATAATAAGCGCACAAAGAATCCTTAGGCCCGATACACGAGAAGGCGCGTTATTCTGGCTGATGGCCACGGGCCACCATTTCAGCTCTTTCTAAAAGACTCATTCAATGGCGATTTGAAAATTAACTTTCGAACAGATGCACTAATTCCATTTGTACTCTGGAATGCCCGGGCACTATGTAACCCAAGCCCGGCCAGAGCTGGGATAGAGCCAGGGTAAAAGGTTACGCTCCAACTGCCGGAGACTAGAGTGCGCTCTATCTTCCTGTTAATCAATACGGCGGGGGGGAATAATGGACATAATCAGCGAAAGCGATTCTACTTTTCATCCTCCCGCATTCGCCACAAGCCTCAGAGGGCACACCTGTTCCTAAATCCCAGCGAGTTTCCCCAAAGAAAGGAGCAAAACAATTATCGCGATATCGGAGCTCAAAAAGGGAAGAAAAACAAACCGGCGCGACAGGTTTCGGGGGTTTGTGATGTCCCATAACGTCATCGCGGTCTTTGTGATGGAAATCGTTAAACGGTTCGGAAACGGCTTTATACATATTAAATTTAGGTAAATGTAATTACTGCTGATGGACGTATAGGGCCTTTTAAGGCGGCGAACAATACTTCAAAGACATCGCGTGTAAAATCTGTAAAAAAAAAAACTCTTCTGGAGCTTTTGAACATGAAAGTATTTGTGGAGGAGCTCTTTAATCATTTGTTTTACACTCTCTAATTTTACTATTACGTGGCGTTTCCTTTAAGACGGCCTGTGATAATGAGTTGGGGGAAGGGGTTGCTTGTCCGCTGCCACTGTTTAACAAACTGCTTTGCTTGTTCTTGAGTTTGCAGTAATTACATCCTCTGCAGGAGCTCCGCGCATCCACACCTCCATTAAAACATCAGCTCCTCGCTCCGCCAGCAGGACAACCCCCCGCCGGGCCCTATCATTCACAAATTAACCCCAATACATTAGGGGCCCCGATGAGACGGACTTCTTGCTATATATATATATATATATATATATATATATATATATATATATATATATATATATCAGAGCTTCAGAAAATTATAGGCTGAAAACAGTAAACAGTTGGATCCAAAGTCGCAAACCGTCGAGTGTTAATTTAAACATGGATTGTTAACCAGCGGAGTGGCATGCTGCAACCTACATAAAACTATTTTATACGAAATTTTAAAAAGCCATTTGTCACACGACCGCAGTTACGTTTCAGTGAAATGCTAAAAATGTTTTAGCAGTTATAGTTCACATTTTGAGCAGGAGAATCGCCTGAAATGTGCGCTTTAACTTATGCATTCGTATAAATCTGTATCTAAAATCTGACTGTGTAATAACCGATTTTTCATCTTAATAAATAAATAGAATTTTACAGCACAAATAATGAATCTTAATAATGTAAGGTACTGAAATAATAGGGTAAAATAATATATATATATATATATATATATATATATATATATATATATATATATATATATATAAATTATTATAAATAAATTATAAAAATATAAAAAAATAAATTATAATTATAAATTATATATAAATTATTTTACCCTATTATTTCAATACCTTGACTATGTAATGATTTGCTATATATATATATATATATATATATATATATATATATATATATATATATATATATATATAGAAGAGAAAGAAAAAACAGGCCTAATAATAACAACAGTTGATTGCCTATCCTTTTGAAATTAGTTTTACGTGCACTTTCGAAAAACATAAAGCACATCTATAGACTT
This sequence comes from Puntigrus tetrazona, assembly GCF_018831695.1. NCBI lineage: Eukaryota > Metazoa > Chordata > Actinopteri > Cypriniformes > Cyprinidae > Puntigrus > Puntigrus tetrazona. The sequence continues at coordinate 9,055,701 of NC_056722.1, read as the reverse complement.
TTCCTAACACACACTGCTTGTAAACAAAGACATCAAATAACACAAAACCGTACATTAGGGATTCAATGCAAACGCTAATTGCATTTATTACTTTTGTTTTATGCGCGAACTGCCTCCTTCAGGCTCAAACGCTTATCTTTGATCTAATTTGTGTTCCTTTTCAAAAGCGCCGTTCTGCAATCGTACACCTTGAGCAGACTTGACGGACGCGTCCGGGCGACCCGCCCCCGCCGCTTCGCGATTGGCGATCGGCGCATGGGGGGCGTGTCCGCTCGGCTGTCTTTTATACTCGGTGCGTCCTACTCCACGGCACTGATTTGTATGAGAAAGGCTCACGAGAACGGAACGAATGTAGAAAACGCGTTTACACCGGGAGTGTTTTTGTCAGCGGAGAAGTTTAGGCTGTTGAAACGCGGCTTTATTTCGGGACGGATCGCCGGAGCGGGAACAAGGAGAGGAAATACGAGACGCTCGCATTTATTCCCTCAGCCATTTTGCCCGCGCCCGGCCGAGGGCTATTTATTCTCGGTATGCAACCCAACCGCGAGTCCGTGCCAAACGAGTGAAGCGGAGATGGGTCTGCTCTTCAAGATCTGAACCGAACTGTTTCCAGCGCTCGCTGCATCGCATGTGTTGACAGGAGAGGGGGGGGAGAGAAGAATGGAGTGCTACCTGTTGGGGATTTACCTGTTCCTCGCGCTCGCCCTGCTGCCCAGGTCAAGCGGCACCACGGCCAAGGAGATCACCTGTCAGGAGATAGCCGTTCCTCTGTGCAAGGGCATCGGCTACAACTACACCTACATGCCCAACCAGTTCAACCACGACACGCAGGACGAAGCCGGCTTGGAGGTGCACCAGTTCTGGCCTCTGGTGGAGATCCAGTGCTCCCCGGATCTCAAGTTCTTCCTGTGCAGCATGTACACCCCCATATGCCTGGAGGACTATAAGAAGCCCCTGCCGCCGTGTCGGAGCGTGTGCGAGCGAGCCAAGGCGGGCTGCGCCCCGCTCATGCGGCAGTACGGCTTCCCTTGGCCGGATCGCATGCGGTGCGATTTGCTGCCCGTGCAGGGCGCACCGGACACGCTGTGCATGGACTACAACCGAACCGACTCCACCACGGTGTCGCCGGTGCTGTCCAAACCCACCAACTACCCCAGCAAAGCCTTCAACCCGCACAAAAAGAAGAGCGGAGCGAAAGCGAGCAAGCCCTGCGAGCCGGGCTGCCAGTGCCGCGCGCCGATGGTGGCGGTGAACAGCGACCGACACCCGCTGTACAACCGCGTCAAGACGGGTCAGATCCCGAACTGCGCCATGCCGTGTCACAACCCCTACTTCACCCAGGACGAGCGCACTTTCACGGCCTTCTGGATCGGGCTCTGGTCGGTGCTGTGCTTCATATCCACTTTCGCCACCGTGGCTACCTTTCTGATCGACATGGAGCGCTTTAAATACCCCGAGCGCCCGATTATCTTCCTCTCGGCGTGCTACATGTTCGTGTCGATCGGCTACATCGTGCGGCTGATCGCCGGGCACGAGAAGGTGGCTTGTAACCGGGAGTACGACGTGGAGCACATCCACTACGAGACCACCGGCCCCGCGCTGTGCACCGTGGTGTTCTTGCTGATCTACTTCTTCGGGATGGCCAGCTCGATTTGGTGGGTCATCCTCTCGCTCACCTGGTTCCTCGCGGCGGGCATGAAGTGGGGCAACGAGGCCATCGCGGGTTACTCTCAGTACTTCCACCTGGCCGCCTGGCTCATCCCGTCCATGAAGTCCATCGCCGTGCTCGCGCTGAGCTCGGTGGACGGCGACCCGGTGGCCGGGATCTGCTACGTGGGCAACCAGAACCTGGACAACCTGCGGGGCTTCGTGCTCGCGCCGCTCGTGATCTACCTGTTCATCGGCACCATGTTTCTTTTGGCCGGATTCGTGTCGCTCTTCAGAATCAGGAGCGTCATTAAGCAGGGCGGCACTAAGACGGACAAGCTGGAGAAGCTGATGATCCGCATCGGGATCTTCACGGTGCTCTACACGGTTCCCGCCACCATCATCGTGGCGTGCTACTTCTACGAGCAGCACAACAGACAGAGCTGGGAGGTCACCCATAACTGCTCGTGTTTATTGGAGCAGGAGATCAAGAGGCCGGACTATGCCGTTTTTATGCTCAAATACTTCATGTGCCTTCTGGTGGGCATCACCTCTGGAGTTTGGACCTGGTCCGGGAAGACCCTGGAGTCCTGGAGGAGTTTCTGCACGCGCTGTTGCTGGGGCAGCAAGGGCTCCGGGGGGTCCATGTACAGCGACGTGAGCACGGGATTAACGTGGAGGTCCGGTACCGCCAGCTCGGTGTCCTGCCCCAAGCAGATGCCTTTGTCCCAGGTCTGAAACCAACCGTCGCGCGCGCGGGGGGGAGTTAGCCTCTTAGTCTTTTCAGTCGTTTGCATACAAACGAACTCGTTGATGGTTTCTATTAGCGGACGAACCGGTCGAAACAATGCGGCGACGCAGAAACAATCACGGCGCGCTAATTCCATTCTATTGATATGGACGCGACGCGCAGCCGTTCTTAAGGAGAATCCGGGCATTACATTGTTCCTAGCGGAGTAACAACGCATGTCCCCCAACTTGCAGCATTTCACGACAAGTTTTCAATCGTCCCAACAATCAAAGACGGTCTGAGCAAGCCTTAACGTTTCAGTGCCCTATTATTGTTATCGTTATTATTATTATTGTTATTATTATATACGGGTTGTCGTTCCTTTTTTTAAAAAAAATGCGAAATGTATTTATACGAACTTGTAAATGGTGTATAAAAGATGATTTATAAAATTATTGTACATTTTTTTGTATATAGTGTAGATGCCACACGCAAAGCAAATATGACTTTTATTTTGACAATAAAAACTTTTTTGAGGAATCCGGATCAAGTGGCGCTTTTTAAAGCTTCTGGTAATGAGTGCTCCTCGTCGGCTCTTTGTGCTCGTTCCCATTGAAGGTGCTTTCAGAGATGCTTTTGTGGGTTCTGTTGAGAGAAACTCTTTTCGCTATCTGAGGCCTAATTAGAGACGAGGGCCTTGTGTCGGAGAATCTCCATAATTGTTGAACCCTTCACGTGCTCGCCGCTTAATTTACTAAAAGAGGGCCGGGGAATGGGGTTTAAATGCAGGAAACGGGTCCTTTTCATCCGGGGAAACTTTGATCTTTCTTTTAAAGTCTAGAATAAAGGTGCCATGTAGATAGAACCTTTAGACTGATGCGCAGAGTTTTTTAATGTCTAATTTGAGACCGTTGTCCTTTGATCGACGTTGTAGAATTTTTTTTTTTTTTTTTTTTTTTTTGAAGCTCGGGGGCCCGGCCATGTTTTGTCAGAGAAAACCTGTGACAGTTTGATTTTTTTTTTTTTTTTTGTAACTATTAAAACGTCCTTTTTGAATTCCAGCTGTATTAATAGTAGTTACACTCACAGAGACGGTGAATGAAAACCTACAGGTGGTCCCTTACGTAATCAACAGAGCCTTTCCCAAACTCCCAATGGAGATCCTCAAACAAAGAGTGACATTGAAATTGTTGCAGAACGGTTAGTTTTGTGTTATATCGCACGACAGCTGTTTTTGTTGTCTAATTTGGAATGCCCTTTTGAAATATTTAATTTTTAGCAGATCTAAAATGACCTGCGTATGACCATTTTTTAGTCAAAGGACAAAAAGGTGTATTTAATTGAATGCGTTCTGATACCATAAAGACCTATCGCGCTTTTTTAGCATTTAAAAGTAACGTGCTGTGTAGTATTTCCTTCTACACAAAACATTTTTGGTGGATTTGTGATTCTAGAATGTAATATAATAATAATGGTAACCAGCGTAAAGTCCTTAATAATATTAATAATAATGCATGGAATTTAAAACACATTTTTGTGCTTTCCTACACTCGTAGCGACAATAACTATTAGTTTTGCTGTACTCTGTCTCCACCTAGCGGTCAAAGCGAGGAATTACCGGTACGTTCACCGAGCTTAACTTGCAGGAATTTTACCGTCTTGCATCAATAACTGCACATTATCTGATACTTTAAGTTGTTTTCGCTCAGCTCTTAGTTGTCAGCTGTAACTAAGCAGCTGCAGATATGTACATTTCTACACATCCGAGAGACATTAAGCGCATTGCGAGGGGAAGCAGATGCATTTGTATGAGAGAGAGTGCTGTTTGAATTGTTTTACAAATAAACGCGGTTTTGTGGGGTTTCTTTAGAAATTAAAGCTCGTGTAGCCTAAATCAAAACCCTCCTTTGTTGTAATATAAATGTCTTACTGACAATTGCCATAAAACCGACAGTTAAATGCCGTAAAAGTGGAAAAGAAAGTTTAAAGCGTACAAATAATATATTCTTTTTAATATGTCGTCCTCTCGTTTGTTTATTAGTAGAATATGGGTAGCCTATATATTCACAGGCATAAAACCACTAAACGAGTTGTATTACTCACGGAAGTGCTTAAAAACCAATATCCATTTTCGGTACGTTTTATATCTTAATCTTCAAAACTGTAACCTGACATGCGGATTAAATTTCTAAAAAAAAATGAAACAACAAAAGCCTCATCGAGTAATCGCAAGTGCCTACGATTCGCCTTTATTCTACAGTGCTGGGAAAACTAACAGATACCACGTGATCTCCGCCCACGCGCCTCTTCGAGCAGCGGTCTGGACAATAAAATCGCACCTGTAAAATAAGTTTTAGATTATTAGCGCTTTAAAAATAAAATACATCGATTATTTGAATTAAAATAATTATTGTTATTTAGCCCAGCGTGATCTGACCAATCAAAGACAACTTCCGGGGCGCTATATTACGCCCATTTTACGACCCGCGCCACAACCAGCCATTTGAATAAAGGTTGAAACCGGAAGAGTGCAGTATCAACTCCCGCCGGCAGAGAGCAGTAACAGCTGCACGCGAGACAGGTACGTTTTCAAACATCTCTTATTTTAATATTACATCTCACCTTAAATATGCGACGCCAAGAACAAACTCATCGTGCGCTTGCAGTTCTTTCTTAATCTGAAAACACATTTTGCACTTCAATCCATTACCGCAGCGACAATATATTTAGAAACATTATCATAAATCAAAATCACATGCACTGTCTATTTCTGCCCTTAAAAGATAATTCTCACATCCCAAAAAAAAAGATAATTTGCAAATAGCCGGCATGCTATGCAAAATAATGCGGTATATCAAATGTTTACATTTGCAGTAAAGTTTTAGCATACATATAAATACAAGCAGTATATTTATAGAAACGTATTAAACGTGTCCCGAAGTGTCAAATACAGCTGAAATAACAAAAGTCATTTGAATTCATTGCACGTCGATGTACAAACATTTGCAGTAGTAAAAATTGTCCATCATTGTCCTGAGTTCTGCGCATGTCTGTCCACTGGAGGGCATGATCTGTCAGCGTTTTAAGAGGATGTTCATCCACTGCAGATTTGTGGTGATATATTAACAGGTCTGTTGTCAACAAGTAACTACGCAGGAAGTATTAGGTAGTACTAAACTAATTGTTAACTAATAGTCTGTTGCATTTATTATTACTATTATTTTAAAATTCATACGTTTCTTTTTTTATGTTTGTGGTTTAAGTTTTAATGTACAGCACTTTTGGTCATTTGGGTGGCTGTTTTTAAATGTGCACAGAGGTAGTTGCTTATTAGATATTTGATAATTATGAAATAAAAATATCCTCATTGAGAGCTACTTCCAAACCAGTTAATAATAAACAACTGATTAATTGCTGATCACAATAGTAATGTCTTAAAAGTGAACAATCGGGTTCTTTGAGGAAATTTAATGGATATATCTTCCCCTAAATAAGCAGCTACAGGTTGAAATTGTGACTACTACTCTTAAGGATGGATGTCCTCTGTTTATCAAGACCGTGATGACCCGTAAAACCTCATAAATCCTCAAAAATGTTTCATATTTGTATTTCATGTTTTAATTCTGTGGGATATTAGTATTTTTCAGTACTATTAGGGGAAGATAGGGATGCGGGGCAAGTAATGTGTTAGCCTGTGGTCACGTTAATCCGCACGAGTGGGATCCAGTTATCATCTCGGAAATGGTTCTTTTCCATTTGAAATCCAGCTGACATCGCGATTGAATAGAAATGAAAAAAGTGACACTGAACGCGTTGCATATTGAGATTCAGGAGTTCATGCAGTCTGTCCTTTCTGTACTAGTCACCGGTTTAAAGTTGTATCATTTGGGAAACGTTAATAATATAATAAAAGTAAAGGTAATAAAATAAAAGCCATAGTAAAGAGTCTTGACATCAGACTAAAGATCCCTAGCTTCTAGCGGCTAAAGAAAAGATAAAAAGTACAAATCAACACCAGTGATGTATAAGGAAACTCCATAAATAGCCCATCCCAGAAGTCTCTGGTGCGTTTAATAAGACACATGACTGACATTGTGAGGACAGGAGGGCTGCAGTATAGGTGACTGTCCAAAGCTAACATGCCTAATCGTTTACATGTAGCGGCTAGTTTCTAAGAGTCTGAAAGGCGCGCATCATCTTGCTCTCGTGTTACACCAGATTACGGAGCTCTATTTTAAGTGTTTGTTCTAAAGCTCCAAACCAAACCCCAGCAGGTCCTTGAAATAGTGTTACAAGCTACCTCCGCAAATACAAAAGCAACCTGGGCAGTAATTGCTTTATGGCGGGATGCAGTTGACTAATAGTTGACAGTTCCTGAGTTTTTGCAGGCTGGAGGATTTTGGAGGAGCTTTAAAACACCTTTGTACCCTCAGGGTTGTTCTCTGTCAAAGTGAAAAGTATGTCAGTCTTAGCTTAACCTCAGAGACCCTGGGTGGCTGGAACAGACCTGTTTTTAGAAAGGCCTTCGGTGTCCCTTGATTGCCGCAGGGGCAAGGCAGGTCAAGGCCTGTCTGGGTCGTGAAAGAAAGACAGAATGCGCTAACACAAACATGAGAGGCAGGTGGATGCTGATGGGCGTAGCTGATCCAAGGATTGGCATGTGTCCATGACGTTGGCATCTAATAATACCCCTCATTTCACCTCGTTTCTCCAAGCAGTCAAGTGACTCTGTCCCAACCAACTTGCAATGCTTCAAAATGAAAGCTTCTCGTCATCCGGAGAGTCAAACCCATTCCGACCTCTTTTCTTGTTCGTCTCCATTGCAAGTTGGTACGTCCTCACCGGTGGTCATTTCAACCAGAGTATACTGCCCTACTCTTCTGCTACACAACGCTGTTGCTCCCGAGACATCAACTGCACCTTGAGCAGCTAGTTTGTCCCTTCGTGGAGGTGGTGGAGGTTTGAGGCGATTGCGTTTGCTAACTCGGATGGATCTAGGAGTCCCCAAAGGTCCGTTGGGGTACAGTGCCACATCGCTGCCGTCTCTTATCATCCCCTCTTCTTGGGTGGGTTGGTAGCTGCTGCTGTCGTCATTGTTGTTAGAACTAGGCATTCCAGTTATTGCAGGGATTCCTGCAAGAGTAGAGGGTAGTGGAGGGTCATCGTCCAAGAGAACAGAAGCAGCTTCATCGCCACTCGAGTTTCTGGTACCTCGCTTGCGGAACCCTCCCGGTCCCATAACATCGTGAGTCGACTGGATGCTGGTGTCCACACCTTGATTCCCGTTCCCTGACAAGTAGTACTGCTCCTCGGAGTACATTTTCTCTACTAGCATCTTTCCTTTGCTTTTTTGCCTCACGGAGCGCTTGATGGCACAGATTAGGTCGCACACATTTAGCAGCAAGGACAAAGCAGCTGCCCCCAACATGAAGTTCAGCATGATGGTTTTCTCAGTGGGTCTAGAGATGTAGCAGTCCACCATCGTTGTGCAAGGTGGCTGCTGACACATGAAGCGTTTGGGGATGTGAAAGCCAAACAAGTAATAATGTGCAGCTCCAAATCCAGCTTCTACAAGCATCCGAAGCAACAGATGCAAGATGTAGGCTCCTGTGAAGAACCGCACCCGTCCCTTCTCGGCCTTCATGACGGTCTTGCAAAGAGAAGCTTTCCTGAATGATTCTTGGTGGATCTTGTAGATGGCGTCTGCTTTTATGGACTCAGAAGTTCCGATGTCAGCAGGTAGACCTGAACTCACTTTGTGGATCACATAGATGATGAACATGAAATAGGGAAGGCACAGGGTGGAGAGCTGCACAAGCCAGAATCGGAAAAGGGAAAGAGGGGCAAACATGTCGTAGCATACGTTGGCACAACCGGGCTGAATGGTGTTACACACAAATCTTTCCTGTTCATCCTGGTAGAGGGGATAACCAGCAAACAGCAAAACCAGGATTCTAAGGAATACCACCAGGATGAGCCATGCTTTCCCTAAGGACCAAAAACACAGGTCTTTGTTAGTTTATCGTATCGTTTATAATGCTTCGTTATAATTAGTCTGGGAATTGACAATGTTTTCAGGTTCAAGTACTCTTTTGACAAACTTTTTAGTTTATTACTTCTACAATAAAGGCTTTGCCTCTTAATAGTAATTATAAAATATAAAAAATTATCTAAAAAAAACCTCACGGCAATCCATGTATCTTATACAAGGTGGCAAATTTGTATAAAATTGTACGATCTCATATACAATATACATATCTCATATACAAATCTGTATTATTTGTGAAAAATTGTGTTTTGGTGGTAAATTCAAAGAAATTCATATGAATGAACATGCATACTAAACATACCTCTCACAGAAATCATACAAAATTTGTGAGGTCATATAAATTTGTCATGAATTGGTCATGAGATCATTCTGGAAAAATGTCAACAAATTAGCCATTTTTTTTAAATGAAGGAATTTGTCTAATGGCAATATTTAGTGAATAACTCAGTTTACACAAATATTGCTGCAGACGTAGTGTAGTTTAACACTTTTCCCAGGAACATCCACTCACATTTACCAACCAAATATGTCATTTTTGACAGCATATCTATTGTTTCATTGTTTAAAATAGTCAACATTTATGTGAATACTTCCAAATATGACAGCCTTAAAACAAATGTTAAAAACCTATTACGATGACACAAAAGTGCCCAAATACATTCTAGAGCTCCTGCATCAATTTGTATTAAAATACCAAAATCTGTGCACATACCTATGAGGGTGATGTTATGGTTCAACGTCGTGAAGATAATTTCAGATGCAGTCTGTTTAGCCATGCCGGCAGATTTAGGCCTCCACACCCAGGATGTCCCACAGGTCAACTCACAGCTCACTTGATTCCACACGAGAAAAAGATTTTACAGTCTGTATTAAACTCAGTCCAAGTGGGTATTAAAAATAAGCCCCATTTACAAGCACTGAAATTCCCGGTCAGGTCGTGCACACCAGGTTGGGATCCGCAACGGTAAGACTCAGGCGTATCCACCAACTTGGCTTCCCATCTTACCTCTGCCTCTGTCCTGACAACAACTGTTCCCAGACAACAGAAGACTAGAGACGTGAGCTCCATTGTGAAGCTATTCTTACCCACCAAAGGCATGTCGGCACGCAAGCCTTGCTGTGATATTTGGGCTCTGTTTGTCCTTACAGGAGAAGAACTATCTGGATCAGGCATCAAATAACCGTATTAAGTGTATGATGGAAAGCATTTCAATGACAGTTCAGTGTCAAGTCGCTTGAGGTCTTGGGTGGTAGGACCCTTAGCAAAGACTTCCCGTGTTGACGTGAATTTAATGTATTTTAATATTTTTAGGGGACTTAGAGTGACACTTTATATTAGGGATACACCTATTAGTTACTCATTAGCATGCATATTTTAGAATATTAGCCATTTATTAGTGCCAATTAAGCCTTATTCTAAATCCCTAATACCTAAACTTAATAATCATTAATAAGCAGCAAATTAAGGGAAAAAGTCATAGTTAACAGCGTTACCTTCGCTAAAGCGTTACCGACTTTTGCATACTTGTGCAAATACAGATAATACGGATAATGAATTAAACTTCTTCAAGGACATTTTGGGCTGCCTTCTGTCAGAGATGCACTAGGTGGTTCTAATATTATTACATTATTAAACAGAATCCCCTCTTTAGCTCTGTCCTTGAGGCGTTTGGCGTGACTGAATGCCATGGGATCAGAGTAGATCATAGTGGAATCTTTAGAAGCTTTTAGCCCTGTGTAAATGACCTTTGAATGAGGGATATATGGACATAGAGTTTGAAGGACTTGCGTTCTAATGAATGAAGACTTATATTGGCAGCTGCTTGGGTGGCGAACATTTACTGCGAGAAGGAAATTGCGTCGGACCAAAATTAGGCCTGTTAGTCAGAGAATAACCTCGCAGTCACTTTATAAATTAAGACGTTAATGCATTCATTCTGACATATTTGCAAAAATAAAAGCGTCAGACACTCTGCTCGAATGTTATTATTAATCTGTCTTGGATACTCAAGTAGGGAAATTAGTTCTTTTTTTGGAGCGTGTTTATCAGATTGATTACACTAGGAGCACAGAAAATTACATCCTTTTTTTTTTTAAAAGCAAGCAGGTGAACAACCGTTTTATTTTATGCCCGCATTGAAGAGACGATGCAAATCATACAGCATTTGCAAGTCTAACCAAATTTGTTCTTTTCAGCACACATTTGCGGTGATTGACAATTTAGAACAGATACCGCCCGTTCCAGATGACTTATTACAGTCTACAGTATTTCAACTACTGTATCTTTTTTGCCTCTGTATCTCTGTAATTGGATTAGCAGAGCCGCTAGATAAAGACATTTTTTAAAGTTAACTAGCAGCGGAGTAGATCACTAGGGACACATTTAGAGGTGCAAAGCCTGAAGACTCAGGATACAGACACATGGGCCATATGCTCCCGCTTCAGAATGGCTTGCCGTTAGAGTCGGCCTATTTTTGGACGTCATTGAACTATTCATTTTATGAAACGAGGTGCCGTGCGAATTACGGTTGGCTAGTAAAATGCATCAAACATTTCTAGCTCCAACATTCTGGATCTTCAAAAAACGAACAGTATGTTTGATTTTATACAGTATAAGTAAATGATGTCCTTCAACGCTGACCACTATTCGATGCAATTTGAAAGAAATAAACTCTTTGAGAAACGCTAAAGAGTCACATCGAAAGCAGAAAAGCTTTACTGTAACACTGAAATACCTAAGAACCTATGAAAATTAAAACTCAAAATTGAGACTCATTTGCTCACTAGTTTCAGTCAAAAAATAAAATAAAAATGTCAATCAGCTGTTACGTTTTTATTTAGTTATTTTAAATCTCAATTTCTAGATTGTGGCAATACTGGAAATAATTGGAAGATATACATTTTACCCATGCACTTAACACTTAATGGGGTTCAGAAGAAATGTACTAAACTAAAACGATATTACCCAGTCCTTCCTATACGTTTTATATAATGTGACGAGACTCACAAAAAACACATTCGATCGTTTTTTTATTGCAACTTTTAAAAGTTTATTCTTGTGGCGGTTTCTAAACATTGCTTCTGAACTGGGAGCATCAGTTGAAATCATAGTTCGAGAACAAAAAAAAACGCATGCGACCATTGTAGCCTCCAGCTCCCGGGCGGACTGCCGCAGGCGACTGGGTTCACTTAGTTAAACAGAAAGTAGAATCAACTAAGATCATACATAGGAGATAGGATTCAGCCTTTGGCACACACTGGAAACATACCGAAGAAGGGCTGGAACTTTGGAACAGAAACAAATGACAACAACAATGTATTATTCATAATAACAGGCATACGACCGGCGACCGAACATAAAATTAAAAAGTCTACAGCAGTTTTCCTTCTTTTTTTCTCTCACAGGAAACCACGTATAGTATAAATGTTCCCGAAAGCGATCCGAATTCGTAATTGCAACGAAAATGAGAAAGATTACGGAGAAACGGACAGAAAGAGCAAGAGAGAGGTATTAAATAAGAAACGGAGACTCTATGCAGAGGTAGAGTTCAGTGCACGAACACCGCCTTCGGATCCAATGGGCCGCTTCCTCACACGCTCACAGGAAATAAATAGAGTAATACAATCTTCAAATGCTTCAAATCAAGTCTTTCGGTTCACGGCCACGTCCGCCTCCCCAAAGACGCTTTTCTCAAACGTTTTTCCCTGATTTCAAACCGTTTCCAACACTCTTAAAATGTGCGAAGGGAGTCTAAAGCGCCAGCGTCTGCAAAAAGCACTTTGGTCAATCTTCCTTCATCTCGAGGAAATAAACCAAAACAGAAGTCTTACTGCGTCTCTGACACGAGAAAGGAAAAAATATCGAATCAAAGAGTACTTCGCTCGGGGAGTGATTCTCACGAAACCCGTCAAAAACACGCCCAGGTCATATTTCAACACAAGATTAAGATAAATGAAAAACGATATTGTACGGATGAGATCATTAAGCCCACAAAACAACAACAACGCGATCTTATCATCCTAAAATAGGCTTAATTTTCTTCTAGCAAAATAGAATTTATTTCTTTTGATTCCGCAGGAAATATTTAACCTCTGTACGTCCCAGTCGGATATGTTGGCTTACAAAAGACACAAAGTGTGCACTGTGTTCAGATTAAACTACTTTTGAGTAAAAATGTTAAGACGCTTTTGGGTAAAACGGAAAAGAAAAAGAACAAACACATAACAGCTTATAAATAATGGCCGTGATGATCTGAAGCAATTACTCGGGAAGAAAAACGCCGTTTTCATTGCTGCTAAAATAAAATAAAATAAAAAAAGCTATTGCAGAATTACTTTCATATCAACAAAACATCGTTAAATTGCTTTATGTCACACTTGTGATGCAGGAAAAAAAGGTTAAACTCA
>NC_056722.1:9032868-9040368 GCF_018831695.1 Puntigrus tetrazona | reverse complement strand
AAATAACAGAAAGCTCCTCTTAACTCAAGGTGTTCCCCAGGGTTCTATTTTTGGCCCTTTTCTGTTTCTACAATGTTAGTAGTAGTGGTATTGCCTTATTTTATTGACTTGTAAGTCATTATTTGCTGACTTATAAGAGTTAAAAATATCACAATTACCTAGATTCACATACAACTGAAAGTGTCACAGAAAAAGTATTGGCCAAACCTGTACTTTCTGACGCAAGAATCAAATTTCCAAGCGTCACAACCTCCAAGAATAAGTGGGAAAAAGTGTCATTCTTGAGACGAGATGCAACTCGTGTCCATTATTTTGAGACGACAGATGATTGTGTGTGGAAGCGTATAAAGAGGATCGGTGCAAAATGTGTGGGGGGGTTGAGGCTGGTCACCATTAAAGAACTGGATCACAAACCACTGATTGATTGAGCTGTCCACCCACAGACCACTGGCTCTATTATGCCACCGAAGGGAACTGTGCGCGCGCACACACAGACACACACAACTGAACTAACTAACATCATTATAGGCCTGGTCTTGTCAGGACTGTAATTGGGTAGCATCAAGGCTGAATGCTGGCATAAGACACACATGGGGATTCAGCTGAGGTAATTACTCAGCCCTGCTGCTACTGAACCAACGGACCAATACCAACATGTCACGATATCCCTTTTTAGCGTAAGCCGTACCGAAGCAAGCTTTCATGTTTTACTGCGGTATTCTTGCTGGAACGATGCTAACAGATGTATTGCAGTATTACAACCTGCCGAAACGTTGGGCTTCTCGGGAAAACCTAGGAACCACAACACACTGGGATCTGAATGAGATCTCGAGCGACGATCTGAGATAAATATCTTGAGCTATATAATGTGGCCTGATGATCTAGAGTAGCATCGACCGCTCACCTCAAGTTTCTGGGCCTTGTCTCTGCTGAGAGGCTCAAGGGGAAAGCTGAGGTTGTTCGCCTCTGAAAGCGAACGCAAGTCAAAATAGTACTTGGCGTAGACGCTTGATGGAACATTAATATTGAACTGCAGCAGCTCCAGAAACTGTCGCTCCAACTCGTTCCTGGCGGGAGAGAGAAAGCAAAGATAATTAGTTTTGCGTACGTTTCTATTTGACATTCGTCAGTGGGTGGAAAGAAAATCTTGACAGTTCAGCTATTCAAGGAAATTCTGATTTAGCACGTCTCAATGAAAATCAATGTCTTTTCAATTTAAAAGAACACCAAAAGACAAGCCCTGATCATCTCTTCGTATTAAAAATCTCCCTTTATTCGCTCCTAAATTTCTAACCGCCAATGAAACTTTTCAAAGTTCCAAATAAATAATCTATTGTCACCCCTTCCTACCAACCGCATAATTATTCCAGCAGATGCAGAAACCAACCAGCTAAATATAACCAACGGTGACAACAAAAAGGCAACAAACCCACACTCTACGGTCCTCCGTGCTGTTTGAGGTGTACTTTGAGGACAATACGACTGCCTCCTTCACAGAATCTTTAGTCAGGATGGCCTTTAAAATAACCGTGCTCAGCAGGTGTTGAAAGGGCAGATGTGACAACATGCTGAAAGTGTCAAGTATCACTCAGCCCAATGTGTCAGCTCAATTCCTTCAGGGACACTATATATGGTACCTTTAAGGTTTCAAGGATGTAGTTTATACACATGTGTACTAGTATACATACCAGTTCTAGAGATGCTTATATTGCATGTTCCTTATTGTATACGATGTGTCGGTGATTATCTTGCTTTATTCCGAATCCATGACATTAAAAAAGTTTGCATATATTTTAAACAAGTTTGAAAGCTGAGGATTAAAAGTTTTGTTTTCATGCAGAGTAGCGAATGTAACTTTTATGAAACTTGAGTGAGCAAAGCACCGTTTTCAGAATTTCGTTCAAGATACTTGTTGCTTCTTAGGAAACTTAAATAGAAAATGATCAATAATAAAAACGGAAGATGTTAAAACCGACAAACCCACTGTAGCTCTTTTTTTTTTTTAAACACAAAACGACTTGTATAGCATTGTCATGTTATCTTGAATTTGGAGGCACACACACTTACATGTCTTCCACGGTGATGTCTTTGAGGATCTGGCAGTAGTCAACATTCCATACGGCCTGATCATCCCACACTTTTGACGCCAACAAGATGGCGCCCAAAACAATCCTCTTCCAGTTAGCAGGACAAATGTCAATCTCTGCATATGTTAATAATCTCTCCAGATACACCTGACAAAGAAAGAAAGTCCATTAAGTTAAACATAAACGAGATTTGACTGCTACGACAATAAAGCATCTTGCCGATCAAGTCAGCTTTAAAGGAACCCGAGTTTGTTTTTAGATTCTGGTAACTGACCCTTGTATTTCTGTTTTTGGAGCAAGGTTATTCCAGCGTCATTGCAAATATGTGATTACCGCAAGACTGACACATCGGTCAGGGGGCACGAATGCCAAAAAACAAACAAACACATATGCTCAGTCAACCAACAAACACACCTGATGCCTCACTGATAAAAAAACCCCTAAAACGTTTAGAGCTTTGTGCTTTGATACTATATATTATGACATGGTCTTACACTGATTAGAAACTAATCTGCACTGCCTTAAGCTGGTTTAGGACTGACCATTACCAATTTACTTGTTTAAACGTGGAATTAGCCAATGTGCCACATGGATCTGTTTTAAGCCGCCCTGCTGTTTTCATAGATGCTGTAAAAAAAATTAGATTTAGGTTAGTTTGGCTCTCTTTAAGGTTTTTCTCCAAAACTAGACCACCTTGACACAGTTACCTTGCACTGCTCACTGGGCCTCACTGATTTCTGAGTATTTTCCGCCGTTTTGAAACGATCTGTATTGTGAAAAGCACTTTAAATGAACGTGAAAGCAAAGATTTGATTATGCTCGAAGCCGCAGTCTGTAACGTTTTTGTGTTCAAAATGTACTAAATTTATATAAGCGAGCACACACCATGAATCCATTTTGCAAACCATTTTGGCTTGTCCTGAATCGCTATAATGTTTTTATATTTGGACCATTCAGACTAGGTCGTTACCGCTGCAGTGTATCCCAGTACCTGTTTGATTTTTCACACACATAAACAGAGAAAGTTCTGTTTACTAACCGCTAAAGTTATGGACTGCAGCTTTAAGATGATTGTTCAGTATCACGACAAAGATGTCAGTACTTAAAATAAGACAAAGTGATTTTTGACTCTGGAATTTTTTTATATTTCATGATTTTTTTATAAAGGAAGCAGAAACACTCGATTAACAAAACCTAAATCACAGATACATTTCTCTAAACCTTTAGGCGTTTCAATTTTATACCATAAAGATGAGAGAAAAATATATTCCGATCAAACTGCTTCCTGAGGCGCTCATAAATTCTCCATGTCTGTCGAAAGGTGCCTGCACGAGGTTCAGACATACTGTTAAACACCACATTTCCAAAGAGAATATGCAGATCACAAAGCCCTTCATTCTGCACGATCACCATCAAAAAGTGATGGATTTCCAAGTAACTCCAATAGCATTTCTTTGTGAACTTCTAAAGGAAAGTTATAAACATTGCTTTTTGAGTGGCTGAATTGGAAGTCTGCGCTCTGTTGACGTGGTGTATGACAGTGTGCTATAGCCAGGGGCGTCTTTAGCGCTCATAAACGCTGCTAAAGGATGTAGGCGAACAAAGAAGCCCTTATGAAATGAAAAAGGCACGATGTATACAATGCAAAAGAGATTTAAAAGCACTAAGTAGGCCAAATGCACATACGCACGCAAACTGGGGACAACACTGTCAAATAATTTTAGTATTCCCACAGTGGGAAAAAAAATCGAGTAAGTGCAAGACAGAAATCGCACGTTTAATTGGTTCCACGGCATCGGGGGGGTTGGGGAGGGGCTTAAGCTCACCCGTGGGCAGCTGTGCATTAAATATACGCTTATGAGAATATGTTTGTGAGCTAATCTCCTCTACGCTGTTCAAGATAAACTAGTGTCAGCAAATGGGCAAATTACACACCTACGGTTTATAAATCAAAACCCTACAAAAGCACTCCAGGGACAGCTGTCAGCAGCCTAATAGAAAACATTAACCTGAGCAGAGCTACCAAAACGTTCAGTTTTTATTCAGCCGAGTTAAACATTTCAAGAGTGCACAATTACCAACGTGTTATATAAGTGTTAATTATATAATATGATTATTTTTTTTTTTTTTGTGCTTTTATCATGTTTATTACTAATATATAATATATATTTCTGTTTAGCTTTGGTTTTAATAACTGCAGTACTTTAGCCTAAATTTATTTTAGTTTAGTTTATCACCAAGGTAACATTAAGTAAGTTTGTCTAATTTATATTTTAGGTTTGTTTCGGCAAGTAATACAAATAATTTAGTTTTGGCTGGCAATAAAAAAAATAGGCATACATATAATACTCCATGTATCTGAATGTGTTTCACTAAGATTTCCATGCATCCTAAACTAAACAGTCAATTTGTCCACACTGAACGCAAAACTGACCCAATGAGATTTTTGTTTTGGGCAACAATTTCTGAAAAGATGGATTGATTTAGTTTTTGCCGTCTGAGTGGGAATGTCTATCAATCTCCCGTGAAGTTCCCTGTGTGCAGTGACTCATAGTTTCCTTTCAATAAATGAAGCAAACGGCCACAGCCATCTCCGCACCTGTTGCCCCCTACAGGTCGAGGAACGGGCTCAATCTGTCTCGATCTACATTTAGAATCAAAGAAACACAATCTGAGAGGTCTATCGGTTTACAAATAACAATAACAGATTCCGAACTCATGCAATATATCTTTGCGCGGCTAGACAATAGCGTGAGAGGCGTTCAGGACAGGACACGGATTTGTCACTTTCCTGATCGGGCCCAAAAGCTTTATTATTTGCGTATGCAAATCTCTTCCTGTTTTGTATCAGAAAGTCAGATTTTGATTTGAAGAGAGGTTGATTTATTACACGCAAATTAAAAATGAGACAGATTTTAATTAGAATTACAAAATATTATCATATTTCCATAAGTCATGGAAAACTAATGAAAATATGGAAACAAAATGAATTTCAGGCACACTTGAAGACCAAGGAGGGGGTGTGGTCTTGATGAAACATCCAATCATTTGGTGTCTCCGGGAAGCCCTGAATGCGCCCTTTACAGGACACACATGCTTAAAACCGTGACATGTACAGTCTCGGAGAAATTCACTGAAATATTAACGTCATCATATGAGGCTGCAGGGTCTTGTTCATTTAACAGTCATTAAATGACACCTCATGAAGGTATGAGAAGGGATGAGGCTTCAAAAGAAGGATTTCATCACAGTCGCGCCCAGACAGCTGCTGGGCTTAATACCCACTAATAAAACGCTAAATATGACAGCCATTTTCACCCGAGCGATGGTAAATCCACTTCACTTGCGCTACCAGCCGATCCAAACGGACGCAAACTTTCATTTGTCTGCCATCAAGCATCAAGCCACACGACCTTTGACTCACCAGAGTAACTATGGCACACTCAGCCGTGAGCTGGGCGGCGCTGAAAAGCGTACGGACGAATCTGTAGATTTGTTTCTGTTCCGGGTCGTGCTTGTCGTAATCCGACGGCACCTCCGATTTCTGTGGAGAGAGGACGTTTAGGGATGTTTAAACTTGCAATTATTAAAAATCGCACACGAGCCGCAGAAACGAAACACTTACTGAAAGCGGATGCAGTTTTTCGTCAAAAATGTCTAACAGCATCCGCCCGTCCACGTTTCTGAAAGGAGAAGGGCGAACTTAAATTAGGTTAAGGAAGCCGTGTTCGCATAAAGAATTAAAGAAGCAGAAAACGGTACGGTGATAAATCTTCAGTGTTGCCAGATTCTTGTCTGAAAGTTACATTTCCGCAGTTTGAAGGTTATAACGCATTAAGGGTTTAAGAGAAAGATAGACACAAAGCCAGAGACAGAAAAAGACGGATATGATAGTATGGCTGGTAGGAAGATGGATCTCTTTGCGGAGCGAAATGAAAAACATACCTGTTCTTTATGTGGTAGTATATTGCGAGGGCGACGCTGCAAACAGAATAAAAGAGCAGAAAGAAGTTGATATAATGGTAGTCAACATGATAAAGCGTCAAATAAATTCAAGCTGAAGGAGAAGTTATCTTTTATATTGCGCTGTTATTGCGTTGTCCTTGCTAACTAAGCAATGCGCATATGAAACAATAAGCTGGTCTTCTGATGGATCTGTAGATCAGTCAATTATATGGGACCCATGTATTTTTGTAAACCATTCGTTCACGAAGTATTTAATACCAAGGGCCTCGTTCAAAAGAAAACATTTCTTTGTGAATCCATATTTTTAATAATTATATATATATTTTAATTTTATTTTGATGATACTGCCGATGATGCTTATTATAAGTATTACTACTATTTATTCAAATAGTATAGAATTTTTATATTGGCTTTTTTTATTATCACTGGCCATAAAATTTTAAGTGTAACGTTCCTAAATACGTACAAAAAGAAGATTTTGTCATTAATATACTCATCCCCATGTTGCTCAACTATAATGTTACGAAGCTACAGGAATACTTTTAGTAAAAAAAAAAAGCAATGTAGAAAATCTGACACGGAACAGCATTCGCCAGTGAATTTTCTCCAAAATGGCGACACGCATTTTTGAATAAAGTGTTTTTTCTTCTTCTGCACACAAAAATATTCTTGCAGCTTCAGAAAATTACAGTTGAACTTCTGATTATTTTATTATTATCTCTATAATAGCTGTGTTTCTGGACCTTGATCGTGTTAGGATCCTTGCTGTCTACGGGTGGTCCCCCATCCAATTAAATCCATAATGAGTCACGGACTGAATGATTCAAACAACTCTCTTCCCGGCTCTTCCCACAATCGCACAAACCGTTATGTATCAATGTGACAAGCCGTTAGGCGCAATTTCCAAAGGCTCTTGCCATCCTTTTGAAAATCCGATTCTCTTTCCACTCCCTTATTCACATACCCATCACAAATCAATGATAGGTTTCAATCAGGGTTACGCAGCGGGTTCGAGTACCATTTAATGGTGTATTTGAGGTTGGGTTGGCTAACGGTGCTGTCGTCCAGGAAGATCGTCGAACAGGAGCTGTACTTGCGTCTCATTGGGCCGGATGGATGTTGCTGAAACACAAGGACACACAGAGTGCAAACAAGAATATCATTTATTCTCAAACACACACACAGGCTGAAAATTCGGCCACCTGCAAGCCATTATCATCTCATTTATACCTGGCTGATTCTCGCTTAATGCGTGTGCGTTAGTGTGGGTTAGAGTCCCAATCCGTTACAATGCAACACACGCTACTGTATTACGCGAGATTTCAAACTGATAAGCGACATTAGCGATGCGAATAAATCATTACAACGTTAAAACCGACTCGATATCACAGTTTAAGGAAAGTAAAAAGAGCAATGAGCAAATATTTACCTTCGACTCCGCAATGTG